>NW_028234434.1:20537781-20542781 GCF_977035675.1 Penaeus japonicus
TTTATTGGAGGTTGTCATGTTTTCAAGACACACTATCATGCTAGTTTTGACACAGATGGGAATTTTTTCTCTTTTTCTTTCTTATTACAAAATTAAGCAACATTATTCTTTGTTATAGTTTTACCTACTGCTGATATTAGAGAAACTAACTGTCTTCCAGCTAATACTATCTTTTCATCTGCAGTGATATAGATGAAACGCAAGACAGCATCAAGAATGAACGGTGCACTTTAGAACAACTAAGGGGCCTTACTGCAAATGCAACCTATGCTGGAGTAAGCCACTCACTAGCAAAAACCATACAGGTAATGTTTATTTGATAGTATGATAATATTGACCCTCTTACACATAGATAGTTTCATATAAATTTGTGCAATTTACCTAATCACAAGGTGGAGCCCTTTCACCAACCATATTGCTGACTGAAAACTGCTGGTTGGGAGTCACTCACATGTACTGTCATTAGAAATTACTAATCATTAACTAAACTCTAACTATCAATAAATCCCTATTATCAGTTAAAATAGTTTGGATGAAGAATTCATGTGTGCTAAATCTTTTATAGTGGTAAATGCATCACCTGTCTCCACACTCAACCATATGCAGTGCAGATGCTCATGTTATGTATCTGAAAGGGATAATTACTTTATATTAATTTTTTTTTTTATTAAAATCAATTATATGTGGTTTAGAAAAAAAAAATCCAACAGATATACAAGAGGATTTTAGGAATTAACCCATAGGTGATGGGTGTCACAGCATATATGACGGCTCCGATTAGGCCCAAAAGACAGGCGTGCACATGACATGACATAGGGAACTGCTCACAGTTGAAGAGCTCTCAAAGTCATGAAGTATTTTGACTGTAAAGGTGCTTGTTTAACCCAATGCCAACAGGCCCGGCGAGAGCTGGCAACCCCCTACTCCGGGCCTAAGTAATATTACCTGGGTTGTGACACCGAGTACTGTGATGCAACACACCTAACTGTGACGCCCAGCATAAACGATTTTTGGGGATGTCACACTGGTGCGACGCCCCATCATCAAGCACTTTTTGCCGTGTCACACGGGTGTGACACCCTTCGTTATTGCGTTAAAAACTACAGCTTTCCAAAGCCAGCCTAAACCATTGCTTTGTGATTGTTTTAACCCATTAGCACCAGATGACATGTTATCACGTCATGAGAATATTTCACTCTGGCTAGATGTCCTATCACATCATGATCTCTCCCTTTAAATACACATTTTACATAGTTATTTATGTATACACTCATTGCAGTTGCATTGGCATAGAAATCTTTGTTCTTGGATTTTCCAAAAATTTTAAAAACGCTTCTCAGCATCCTGTAATATCGAGTGGGTGAAAATCGCTCGAGAGAGGCATGGCATCATGCTGGGAGAGATTTTGCATGTAGAGGCTGCGTGCACTTGTTAGGACCAACATTGGGCAAATAAATAATGACTATCACTATTGGAGGGCGGAGAGACATTTTCCTTACCCTCAAATTTTTAACTGTTTACGTCAGAAATCGCTTGTCCTGACTGCCTGTTCACATTTGGTTTTCATTTAGTGACTAGCTATCCCAATAGCTGTGCTTTAATATTTTCAGTATTTAGATTATTATTCTAAAAATGTATTTTATATTGTTACTTTTATATTTAAAATTATTCTTTCATTCAGTCATAATGTTATTTAATTTCTTTACAGTTCGTCGAGGACCCAACTCACTGTATATCGGATGTGACTACCCTCCTTGCAGAGCTTGTGACAGATTTGATTCCTCACCCATTACTCCACCACCTCACCCTAACAGCCAAAAGCAGAGCAACAGGAGGGCCACCTTCGGCAACACACCCCTCACAGTCACAGATATGCCTCTCTGTCTCTTCCACCAGTGCATCAGCTCCACCTCCACCTGATGATGAGTAGTGTAGGATTGTGATCTTAACAAGGTATTATTGCACCACCATTTGGTGTGTTTTGAACGTCAGGCAGCAAAAGGATTAGTGTGTGAACTTAATGTGGGTAATGTGTGGTGTAATTTCTTTTAGTGCAATCTCAATTTTTTTTTCTTCTTCTTTTTCTGGATGTACATCTGTGAAAAATATAATTCTATGCCAGAGTTTTTGTTAAAATAGCCTGTGATAGCCATAAAGGTAAAGGTGTCAAATGATAGCTAGTGAAATGGTTTTATATTACATAATAGTATGCTGGTTTATGTATGACATTTGCAATATGAAGTGTAATTTAGGTTTACTTTTTTTATTATTACTTTTTTCTATATAAATTGTGCATATTCTCTGTAGTCAAATGTTCCTTTAAAAGTTAATACAGAATCTTTCTATAATTATTTATAGGATATCTTTATACTTTAGATATTTTGTTATTCAATATTCAATTTTGAAGCTAATCTAAATAAAGCATAGCTACTAACTTTTAATTTGGTTGAATTCGGTTTGGTAGAATTTTAAAGAGGAACTATATGTATAAAGCTCTTTAAAACCATTTAATTGTAATGAATAGGCTAATGAAACAAAGCAATTCAAGTTATGTACTCTAGTCCATATTTTATTTTCATGATCCAAGATGAAATATACAATATACGTATATAAACTAATGAGCTGAAACTCTCCTTGAGCCCCGTCTAGGACAGCCAATTGGTTCCCTTTCTTCCTGTGTCGGCCCAAGAGACATGAAGCCAAACTGAAGTATGATCTCACACGTATTTATATGGAAACTGGTTCGGAATGTCCATAAATTAGCTGCTTAGTATTTTGAGCGATACTAAACACTTATTTTATTGAGACACAAAGTGGAAGCAAATGCCACTGCAGAGTAGATAAAAGTTCAAATTTACAAAATGGTATATTACTGTTACACGGACTATGAACAATTCTTTAAAAAAAAAATACAGACTGACTTAAGTGTGGCAATTGCATAATTATACCAGATTCCTCAGCACATCAACTGATCTGTCAATGAGTATTAATTAAAACCATTTGCTTTCTTAAAATTCTTTGTGCTTCCCTGTCCTACCATTTCAATTTATCACTGTCTACTAAATATACATATTTTCAAAATTCATACAACCATATATAGCTTTTAAAATCTTTTAGGTTAACAGAACACATAGTCTCGAGTTACAGTATATACATGTAGAACAAGGGCAGCGGACATTTCGTATATACAAGTTGGAGGGGGGGAGGCAGTTCTCTTGGTTACGTCTCCAAGCGATGAGCTGGAATGAAAAAGTATGATTAGGCTATTACATTTCATTAACATGAAAATACAAAATTCATGAACATAGACCTGATCCAGCACATACCTTGCACAGGCTCAGGTTATGACTCTCAGTGGTCAATCCTTCAAATGACTTAAAAGGATAATTAAACTTAAGAAAGACTAGTCTCATGACATCATCTCACCCTCATCCTACATTAGTAGTGCATTAGTTTATAGATCACTTTACATATCAACACATACCTGCATGATTCCATCATAATTATTTGTATTCAGTCAACATGTGGTTTGATACAGAAGCATTACAAAATCACTACACACAGGATTTTCATTTACAGTAAAACCATTTACGTTAGTCTCTGGCTCATATGTGCCCTATGTAACTACCACCACAAATAGTTCTAGTGGAACATTGAAACGGTCTTCCCCACAGCATTCCAATGGCCATTATTTTGTCATTATTCATAACTATGATCAACTGCAAAAATTAAAACTGCAAAACTGGAATTAGGTAAATCAAAAGCCTATCATATTTGTTCATGCACTACCATATTACTATTTTTCAACTACAGAATATAAGTAATTAAAAGAATAACAATAAAACATTTTAAATACATATTCTATATTTTGTTTCTTTAAAAATGAACCTTCCCAACAAATTTTGCATGACTTGATATAATACTCAGATTTCTTAAAACTGCAAACCATTCATGTAGATGGATGGATGGATAGATACAGAAGTGAGGACAAAAAATTTTAAAACAAAATGCAAAGCAACCAAACATTCCCCAAATAAAGGCACCTAAGCAGAATGATCTTTATCAATTTTATATTCAAGTAACTTGAGCATTAATGAATTAATAAGTGATGTTCTATGACTTTGCAAATCCCTATGACACCTATACTAAACAATACCAGCAAGATGAGTAGTATCCCTGCCCTACAATGTTTTAGTCAAAAGCAGCCAAGAGGTTAGTAATATTATTTGTCAAATTGTGAAGAGAGTTATATGAAAATAATGCATTCAAGTAGGTTATATACTAGAGCAGTGGTTCCCAATATGAGAGGCTTGCGAGTCTATTTTTCTTTTTTTTCTGGCATTAGTTGCTCACCATATCATTCATAAAGATATATCCTTATCAATGTGTGGATCGTAATTTGAACTTGTTGAACATCCCTCAATTAAGCACTAGCTCTTGTAGTACTGCATACTATTTTTTTTCTTTCAACTCCTTTACACCAGATGACGTGACATTCACGTCATGGCTTGGCTGGTCTTCCTACCGGTGACGTGAATGTCACGTCATGGCTTTGTTTGGCCATCTCGCTGGGTGATTGGGCATGTAGCAGCTGGCTGCCACCTCAGCATACAAATAGCCCACAGCGTTAGGCCTGCACATTTCGAAATATCCAGGCAAAAGTTCAGGCGCAGCCAACACCACCCAGTCGTCAATATGTTAATATGGACATGGAGATATTGAAAACACTGGCTGAGGGGATGGGGGAGGGTGCATTGTGCACAGGATTCACTAAAAGACTAGAAAAATCAGAACCACTGCACTAGAGAATGAAATAAAAAGCCAAGGAGAACAGAAAGAGGGGAGAGAATACAAGAATAAAACCTACTACATTCCATAAAAATTAGATCCTGCATGACACAAGTCTAAGAAAATGGTTCAGTGCACACACAGGCTTTGGCTGCTACAAGAAAAAGAAAAGAAAAACAGAAAAAAGTATATATTAGTCACAAAGGAGATGA
>NW_028234434.1:20547781-20555281 GCF_977035675.1 Penaeus japonicus
AATTGTTGTCCCATAGGTCTGTGATGCACGATGAAGTCTGGAAGCAGAGGTGACATATTGCAAATATATTTTTTCCATTGATAAATTCCCCTTATATCAAACAGATACAGTAAATACACTATAAATTCAGTATATTCATGTTACTGTTTATAGTACAAAAAAGTTAAATCTTATAGACAAAGATCAATATTGTACATATCAAGATAGGTTGGTATTTTCAAAAAGCTGCATGTATTTTCAGTTCAAAAAGTTGATGAAGATAAACATTACCAAATGAAATATACTCACTTGACTTTGAGCTGAACTCCTGTTGGAACCCCTAAAGAAAGAGAAGCTGCAAGGGAACTATTCTGCGAGACCTTCTTCTCTGCACCATATTCAAATATTGCACCAAACGTGCCTGCCCTAAAAATAAATATTAATCATAATGTGAATCTTAAGTATAGTTACAAGGTATAAACTTTGATACAAAAAATACAAAAAAAATCATAAGTAACATTATCTGGCCCTCTTGCTTGCCTGGTAAGTTTATATGCAATTTATTTCCAGGCTGATTTCCACGTTCATATACAAATATTTCAACAAAATATTTTCAACATGAAGCACTGAATTTCGTTAATCAATGCCAGCTACATACCAAACAAAATGACAATGAGCCATATTAACACACTTACTTCCCTGTCAACTTCACTTTTGCATCGTTGTCTGGCATTTTGTGTGTAAACGACAATGCAGCATATGTGTGAGGGATTCCAATATATGCCGAAAAAACAATATGATGAGAGGCAGTGTCTCGGATGATCATGGTGTTCATACCGCTCTGCATGCCTGCTTTCCAAGTCAAATATCCTACTGTATGCTTGTCTAATTGATTTGCAATAGCTGTAAAAAAAAAATTAACATTCATTCCAAAAAGCAATCACAAAACCCTCCAAGGTAAGTCTGTAATACACCAACTTTAATCTTTTCTTTATAAATGATACCTGCAGCACACAAGAGATCACTCTCAGTTAGCATACTTACTTGCTACGGTTCCTACTCGAAGACCATTGGGAGTGAAGTGCGTAAGTACCGATCCATTGCCAAAGACTCCACGAGAGAAATTTCTAAAACCTTTGAAAGCAACATTAAGCCCATTACCCGCTCCAATCTCCAGCTCCCCCCAACCCTTCTCTGAGGTGATTCTCCGCACTGAACAGTTTATCCCTCCGCTTCCATTGCCATTATGTGAGGAAAGGTTACCTGCATAATAAAAAGAAATAGAAAGAAGTATATCAATATGTGCTCAAAAAAGGAGACCTTGGTAAGCTAATCTATATAAATTTTAGATCATTCAAGCAAACTCAGTTCTATAGAAACAAAGTCAATTCTATGGAAGTACATAAAATAATCTGCAGAAATGGCAGATAAATTGCTAGAGAGAATGACAACCTACATACAAAAATGCACTTTTAAATCCAATAATGTTTTATAAATTCAATTAACTCTAGATAAAATAACTCACCAGACAGTATAGCAGTGTCTCTACTGGTCAGTGGTGCCTCAATGGACTGGTTGAGAGACATCCCACTAATTTCAATATGAGGTAAACCAAATATATCTCTGAAAAAGAGGAAAACAATTAAATGTATAAAAATATGCACTGAGGCTCTGAATGAAATGTTGACACTACCACTTCCAAAATCAAGAAAAACAGGAGAAGAAATATTACCGTAAATCCATGTAAGGAGATTCCTCATCATATATATTAAAGAGATCCGTGGCATTGACAGTCATTGAAACAGAACTTTTAGGGTTGGTCCTCTGCTGCAGCCGTCTTTCCTCACGATCCCTTCAAACAGAACAACAGGCGTGTTATAGACTGCACAAGCACATAATTCATATTCATACAGAAAAATATATATAATTAGAAAAAAAAAAAAAAAAAACTTGAAATATGGAGAAAACAAATCATTCTTATAGTAATAATATTAACCCATCCACGACGGGGGAATTCTAGCCTTGAATGTCACAATGCCGGGGCGTTCAAATCATTAGGCCTAAATCAATTGAATGGCTGGCACAACACTGTACCACCCGTCCAGGGTGGGTTAATAATGATAATTTTAACAAAATATTAATAAAAACAATCATAATGCCAATGCCAATGCTAAAGACAATGACAATGACAAAGAGACTATGACTATGACTATGACTATGAAAATGATGTGACTATGACTATGACAATTATAATGACAATGACAATGACTATGACAATGACTATGATTATGATACAAAAATCAAGTTTTAATTTATAATCTTGACAGTCTACGAAAGTCACTTTCATAACCTGGAAATTAGCGAAGCCCCCCTGAACACATCAATCATGAACTACAGTGATCTTTAATTTCTACCTCCAGGAAACACTTGATAGCCTACCTCGCCAAGCGTTCATATTCCTCCCTGATCTCATTGGGAGTTTTGGTGCGCTGAACCACCTCCCAGCCTTGAGTCTCTAATCCAGCTGTCCCTAAGTTGTCATATATTGCACGCATGTGAGCATCACTCAAAACTGAAACGTAAAAAAATATATTCTTATTAATGTTGGTCAAAAGTTCAATAACAGATTAGTATATATTGCTTTATAATACTTCAGAAAATCAAACATCAAAAGACAAAATAAAAACAAAAATGTCAATACAAACTTACAGTATTAACAGAGGAATAGATATTCAAACAGAAAAAAAAGAATCATAATAATATAAAATTAATGAAAATAATACATACCTTCATAGGCTTTCTTGGTCTTACTGAAAAGCAATTCAGCCTCCACCTTACGAGACGGATCCGTGTGTTTGTCTGGATGGTAGAGGCGACTGAGACGGCGATATGCATTGTTTATTTCCTCTTCCGTAGCCTGTGGAAATTTTCTATATGAATTCAGAGCTCACAGTAACTGAATGTGACACTATGAGGTATGAGTCAGGTGGCAAGAATCCAGTGGCATATATCAAAACTTATATTTGGCCATCATAATCTGTGAGGTGTATGGTAATTATGAGGATAGACAAAACTGTTTACTAGAACAAATTTCATCAATAATACATCAATAATTAACCCATTGCCGACGGAGGATAGCTTTGCTTACACAGGCTCCAGGATGAGTTTTATTTCTGATCAAGGCAGCTTCTGCAACATAATTTGATTTTTCCCACTCCCTTTTAGTCACTCATTGTAGAGCTAAAGACATTGTGTTTTGTTTTTTTGTGTGTTTTACTGTTTTTAAAAATTTATATCTGTCATATCACAGGTTCCATCAATTCTGCAGTTGACTAAAATTGTAGTTCAGGGTCCATATCAACTCATTTTTTTGCTTTATTCTCAATGTGATAGAAGTATTACTGTTTTAGGGGGGGGACAAAAAGCAACTTTGTTTTTTCATATTTGTGTGCTGTCACGAACGAACACGAAACTATAACCATCCAAAATGAAGAGGTAGGGAAGAGGAAGGAAACTTGTGCTTTTGACAGTGAGTGCCACAGTAAAAGGCATCCCTACTGGCACAGGGGCACATAGTAGGCATTGGGCACGATGTGAGTCACCTTCCTCCTCTCGTTCTGCCTGCACATCTTTCATCTGCGGTACTTTAGAGCAAGAGGTCGGCAACTTGCTATGTGCCATCCCTCTATAGAGATAGTGCTTGCTAGAGACCGTAGATGGGTGCCATTCAAGGCTCTCTCTCCTGCTGGTGCTAGAAGAAAGTGGTGCCATCTAGGTTTTGGAAGTGAGTTGAAACCCATTTTGCTTAATATTACGGCAGTTATAATAATTATGACTGCAATTGTCAGCATCACTCACTCATTACTCATAGCACAATAAAATAACATAGTGATCTTTATAGAGTGGTAGCACACAGCAAGTTATCGACCTCTTGCTCTAAAGTACCGCAGATGAAAGATGTTCAGACAGAACCAGAAGTGGAAGTTGACTCAAACCATGCCCCGTGTCTAAAATGTGCCCCTGTGCCAGTATGGATGCCTTTTACTGTGGCACTCACAGTCATATGCACAGATTTCCTTATTCTTCCCTACCTTTTCATGTTATCTTCATTGTAGATGTTTTTATGTTTTGTATTCGTTCATGCCAGCACACAAATACAAAAAAATAATGTTGCTTTTTGTCCTCCCATAAAACAGCAATACTTCTATCACACTGAGTATAAAGAAAGTATTGGGCTGATATGGATCCTATACTACAATTTTAGCCAACAGCAGCACTGACAGAGCTTGTCATATGGCATGTCTCTAAAAACAATAAAACACACCAAAAATATAACACAAAAATGGCTGTAGTTTTACGATGAGTGACTGAATGAGTGGGAAAGTCAAAGTATGTTGCGTGAAGCTGTTTCGCTCTGAAATAAAACCCATCCTGGAGAATGAGCAAGCGAATCTATCCCCCATCTGCAATCGGTTAATGCAGGTAGCCCACTAGGTACAAGTGACCATCTACTGCTAAAACTGAATTTTACTGCATAAACTGAGGAAGCTCTGGACAAAGTACATAGTTTGTACAAAAAAGGACTACAAAACTGACCACTACTTTATGTTAACTAGGATGTAAAATCACTATAAAAATTAAGATATTGCAAATCAGCACTCACTGCCAGACTAATGGGAACCAGAATGTAATAAAAATTAACAGTAAGATCAGAAGAAAACAGAGACAGTGGAATAAATAAAAACAATAGTGAAGCTATAAATTTGTGAAATCATGTCTGAAATCTGGTAAATAATAACTAAAGATTGTGAAATCAAGAGAAAAAATATTGAAAATAAATTTAAGTGCTGCATTTCAATGTCACACAACCAATGACCAATATACATTTAGCATTTTCTCTAAATAACCTAATTTGAATTTATCTATCTACTACCTATCCGATTTTAATGTACTGAACTAGAATTAACTAAAATACCACAATGAAAAGCACATGATACGGTATAAACACAATGTTCTATTGTATCAGCTGATTTCCTGTTATTGCATCCAAAGTCTGGGTCATGTAACAGACTTTTCTTTTTCTTTTTTGCCTCATAGATTTCAATTCAATTTTAAGTGGCTACCTTGGCATTGAAATGAGATTTCTACACTTCTAAAACTACCATCCAAATTATCGCTGCAGAATTTAGTACACTAGAGGACTTGCTATATCATCTCGTTTACATGGCCATTAGTTTGAAGAGGTTTGTTTTCACTGAGTGGAATCCTTGCTGAGAGCAGTTCGTTATTGTAACACAATGCCAAATACGCGTTAGAATAATGCCCGAGATAAAGAAATGTATATATATATAATTGCCATCAGAATTTAGGGCACTGTCATCAGTTTATGTTTAAAAGACAACCACACATAGACAACTAATTCTAGTATCCTAGTAACCTAGATAAAGCTTGCTGACCTCCTTGGTAAATTGTTGTTCAATAAGTAACCATTATAAGCTTCATATTGCCAGAATATATGAAGTGAAGTTATGTTGGTCTTTACCAGAGCCTAAAGTGCAGAGGCCAGAGCAATAGCTTGACATTGCTCCATTATTCTGATGGTCTTCTGACTATAGGCCATCATTCACAAATCAGAAAAAGCTTCAATTGAATTTACATTGAGCACGGCCAATATACTTAGATGGAAAAAATCAGTTTTAAAATCAATACAGAACTCTTCTACGTATCTATCATCATTATCCAGCTTTTATCATTAGAAAATTTAAGCACTGATATCAATAAAGTATCATACGAGACTATAACTTTGCAAGATGAAATTACATAATCATAAGTGTATGTAGGCACCATGGATTACATAATCAGGCATCTAAATAGATTATAGCTCTCTGTAACACCTATTTCGCCAGTGCCATAATAGAATAAACAAAATACACTGTATCTGCCTTAGCTTCCACATTTTACCTTCAAATCAAAATTTAAATTGAAGTTCAGAGTTTGCCGAAGCCAAATCGAGTACTCAATTGCAGATAAAACAATCAATCAATTTAGGAGAGATGTGATACTTATGCAATTCCCAAAGAACCGTAAGAAGCTGATTTTCCTTTATTCTTAACTATATAATTCGGTCACCTAAGCAACCGAAGGTCATCCCAACATTGACCAAGAATTACCGTCCTTCAAGCCTCACCAATGTAGGACATCACATAAGCCCTAAAGGAGTTCTTACCGTCCTTGATATGTTCAGAAAGGTGTAATAGTCCTCTCCGTCTTCTTGCAACTCCTCCATGTCATCCGTCATGGCGTACTGCGTGAAATTCAATGGATATTAATGTGATTTTTGAGCCGTCTTGTCAATCACAACAACAGACGACCGTCGTTGCGTTCGAAGTTGAGCAAATATTCTTTTAGTTCGTGAACACTCAATAGTATTTGTAAAAGTTTGTTGTTCGTGGTAATTTTATTATTTTGAATGCACTGAATCAAATAGAACTATAAAAGTCTTTTCTTAATATCACAGAACATTTTTTCACCTACATACGAATTACTGAGCATCCAATGTAATCTCCAGAATATATCTATGGAATAAACCACATGTGAGTACTACCGTGTTCTGTATTAATTTTTTTCCCAATTTATAGAAGCAAGATAAATATGTAAAACACTATTGCATGTCCATTACGCTGACAAATAGAGTGATCTCGAAAGCTATAGAAGTGAAAGTATTTCAAAAGGTCTCAAGTACCTCGGCTAATTGTACCATGACAGATAGTTTCTCTTATAGCAACCTACAGCTAGTATGGTAGACGATTCATTAGTATTGGGGAAAAACAAATATTTGACCGATGTATCCTGTATTTATTTTTTAAAAATGAATTGATCCCAATTGCTACTCTTCATAGATGGTGTTTCACTGAACCACGTGTATTTCTTCTCAGATAATTATTTCTCAGCCATCTGAATGTCTCGGATGGATATGTGGTTTGCTATATGTCAGAATCTGCTATTACTTAATACTTCTCGTACTATAAAAAAAACTAAGATTGTAATGTGTTAAGAAACGAACATTGGTTGCCATTAGAGGTATGTACAATGAGGTAGGTATGTATGGAAGCATAGATGTAATCCATCCGTTTAATTAGTATTTACCTGTGTACACGTCCAACATAGCAGGTAAACCTCATTCGCTATTCTGTTCCTTATATATTAGTATTCAGATTGTCACATACTTGTTGCTGTATTTATCAAGTTGTTTCTTAATTTATCGTGCAGATTTGCCAGTTCTTTGGGTATAAAATGCATATGATCGTTTGCACATACAGTAGGTACCACACGCACAGGTACATGCACAGGCGCACAAACGAACGCGAACGAATAAACAAATACACACACACACACACACATACACACACACACACACACACACACACACACACACAAACACACACACACATACACACACACACACACACACACACACACACACACACACACACACACACACACACACACACACACACACAC
>NW_028234434.1:20562781-20575281 GCF_977035675.1 Penaeus japonicus
GCAAATATCAAAATATCAATCAAAGATCTATATAGGCGATACTTCCGCTGATATTAATCAGTGAATCCATTATTGCAATTACATACTAATTTCTGCTTCTGTTTTAAATTTTGATTTAGTATTATTTTTTACAGTTAGAATATCACAAGGGTTCGTTTTTACGGAAAGTCAATAAGTCACACTGGCATCGCAAAAGAAAAAAGCTGTATTTTCTGTCTTTTATTGGTGAGATGAAAAGAGATGAAAATAGATATTTCACGTTGTGTTCAGTGCCAGTGTGAAATATACATAACCTGCAAATACGTGTTCATGTGTGTGTGTGAGAGAGAGATATGTCACATATTGAATTATATAGTTCCTTATTTTTGGAATTAAACAGCTTGTGTATAATTAGTTTGAACCGCTCAATCAGTGTTCAATTGCATTATCGTCATATCTAATATATATTAATTTTCTGTAAAACTTTGCCTGATCCCAAAATGAATATTAAGATATAAATGATTAATCATAAACTTTAGTAAAGGATCAAAACACCCCATAAAAGATAATTTCTGCATCTAGCAAGTTTTCTTACAAGTTAAACCTTACTAAAATTCCCACGCCGTATAAAGGCATATGTCATAAAACAGACTAGTACACACACCTAATTCGAAGAAACAATTATGTCAGCAAAACACTGATGCCAAAAGTAAATCAATGCGAAAAATAACATAGCACCTTCCCTCTCGTTAGCGCTTCACTCCGCTCGAATACGGCGCTAGCAAGAGGAGGGAGGAGCTATGAAACGTAGCCTCGTTGGCAGTACTGCATGGGTTCAGTGCCGTATCCGCTCCGGTGGAGAGGGGTTGTGTCCGCCGCTTGTGCCAAAATATCCCCTCTGTACGACTTTCTTGTGACCTGTGGTTATTATTTGTGTGTGTATAGGATATCTTGCGATGGAAAAGGAACAAGGGTGAAGGGATAAGAGGAGAGAGAAGATGGAAAGAAGGAGAGATGGAGATTGTTTACACAGGCTGGTTCTCTCCTGTCTCTCTCCCTCTCTCTTTACATGGTGAAAGAGGGAGTGAGAGAGAGAGCAAGAGTGGTGTGATGTATTCTCTCTTTCTCTCAGTTCTTCGCATTTCTTCAGTATCATTCATGTTCGCCTGTTTTTTTTAGATTTGAAGAAGGAAACGAAATACAGGAGGAGGAAAAAAGAGAGAATTTATACTTGCTACATGTCTCTTCTTTCTCTCTCTTTCTCTTGCTTTCTCTTCGGACAAGGACATCGTAATTGAAGGAAAAGGAAAATAGAGAAAATAAGAAAAATAAGTAGTGCCTGAGAAACACGGTGTGAAAGAGAGAAAAAGAAATGAAATGAGTTCACGAACATTTTTCAAAGATTTCCATTACCTTCTGTCACATGTGTTTATTATCACCATCGTGAAGGAAATGAAAACATGAGATAATGATTTCAGTGTTAATACACAAACTCTAAAAGAATATTTAACACTGTGTTTCGTATTATGTGAACATAATGAGTTATTTTTTGTTAGTGGATGATTTAACCTAATTGCAATACTGTGTAAAGGCAGTGAAGAGATTGAGAAAATATTATTTATGATTATTAATCATTATAAATGGCGTGGAAGATTAATTGTTTGTTTGTCTCTATGTTTGGTGACCTCATATTTTTTAATTTATTTTGGTGTGAAGTAAGGGTACTTATGTTCTTTTTTTTTTTTTATTAACTTTTTTTTTTTAAATAAAAAAGTACATTATTTTTTTTTACTTGATCGGATGTTATGAATACATATATCAAGAGATTAAAAAATAATATAATTTTTGTTTATCTTATGGAATAGGATATTGGAAAAATTAATACATCCAATATAATATTATTTTTGGTATTAATTTACATTTTCTCATATGATTCAGTTTATTTAAAGTGGTAAAGCTGGATAAATTTACTTTCCCTAAAGTAGAAGAGAAGTTGGAACAAGACACAGTTTAGAATGTAACTATAACAGTGACCTAATGGACCAAAAATCAAGTTATATCCAGAGGTGTGTTTGTTTGGAGGCGCCAGGTGATGTTCATTGCTGGATTAGCGTGATGGTGTTTATGTAAGATTGTACCCTGGGATCTCCTACTGACATTAATGGATACTCAAATCAGCCTTAAAAAAACACTGATGTTTACTTAATGTAAAGGTGTAAGTTCATTGGGTGAGTTTCCCTAAGGAGGTAATTTCAAACTTTGGCTGCTGTGCGGGACTTTTTCAGGCATTGGAGCACAGGTAGTGTGGGACAGATTTAATACCTGCAAACCCCGATTTTCAGCGCTACTGTATCTTGGGTAGAGGGTGTGGTTTGTTGGAGAGTTATTTTGGCAAGTTAAAAGTTATGACAAGTTAAAAGGATAGCTTAAAGAAAAAAAAAAAACTATGTACATACACATACCCCTGTTTAGGAAGGACAGTTCAAGACTTACCGGCTAGTAAATTAATTAGCTTACTTGTTTCAAAATACTTGTTTCTGGTAGACTTCACTTGGAACCGATATTGTGGACCTAATTCTCAATTCTTTGTTTATTTGCAACCAGGATGTCCCCCTTGTCTAGTTTATATGAAGTGTTGAAGTTTTGCCAAATCCAATTTGCTTAATGTTTTTTTCTGATCATATCATTTGTATATTAGAATATCAAAGCATCAGTAATTTTCTCAAGTCCTTTTTGAGTTGTTAGTTAATCTGCTGTTGAATCTTCTTATTTCTGTGTGTAAAGATATCTATATATATGATCTACAAGATGAGGAAAGTGTGCCAACATTGTAACTTTCAAGGGGCTGTACAAAGACATTCGGTCTGTACAAGGAGACTGAGATTTATGCAGATTAGGTGAGATTCTGTAAGCAGTGCCACCAGTCCTGTTACATAACCTTGTATCCCTGATAACAGTGATAGTTGGTCACCAGTGGTACTATCAAATACCTCTAAGTCTTAATGCTTAATTGATGTTTTTAGCTTCTATTTTTTTTAAGAGTGCTGAGGGAGAAGAAATAAGAAACTTTTTTTTATGAAACGAAAACATTAAGGGGTAATTGAAATACCAAACATTTTTGTCTGTCAGTTCAATTATGCTGAATGTGTTAATCTCTCTAGAATGTCTTTATTATCATAACTCAGGGTCTCTGTTTTTGTAGATGTTTACCGTTTTTTGCTCTCCTTACTGAGTGTTAGCAGTGTTGTCTTGAATCGTATGCTTTATGTTCATTTGAAGATAAGAGTTTTTTTCCTTTCATCACATTTTTTTTTAGTTACAAAGAAGTGGATACTTAAAGATAGAACCAACATTTTATCTCACTTAGATTAAACTTATAAACAGGCCAATTTGATCAAATATTCAAGACACACTTCAACAAACAGGAACCTGAATTTGAGAGAATTAAAAGCGAAAATCAGAACCAGAAAGAGGATTGGAAGCAGAAACAAGGAAAAAAATAGGGTATCCGAAACCACGTGACTGAGAAAGAGTTGTCTCCTCCACCTCATGTTCCAGATGGGAGGGCAAGAGATCAAGCAAGAGCACCAGTGTAATTAATTGAAATTAGGCCAAAGGTTAGATAAAGCCAATGCAATCAGCACGGCGTGTGTTTTGATTGTCAGGCATTTTGCGGGTCCGCCTTATAGATATATAGATATATTTTTTACATTCTTTCTGAAATAGAAAGATTGATTATTTTGATAGATTTTAGTATTTTTACTTTTTTATTGGAGCTTGCGGGAGCACATTTGGAGGTCAAGTGTTGACGTGGAATCCTCAGCTTGGAAAGTGCAACGTCATACCAGGCAAGAGTTGGGATCCATGCGAATTATGTCATTAAAATGCAAACGAGGGGCCGAGATCAACACTAAACCCGAATGGAAGATAACACGCAGACATCGGCGAATTGACACGTTGAATATACAGGACGGTGGAGGTAGTAGGCTGGCCAGTATACAGTAATTGTCATGTTGACGAGTTTATTTATTCGAGTTCACATTCAAGCAGGTGGACAGTGTACCATGATATGCAGCAGCGGCCTCCCAAGACAGGCTGTCCCGGGTAGCAGGTGGCTTGGGCGGTGGGGAGGGGTGGGGGTGGAGCTTGAGGGTGGGTGTTGGGTGGGTTAGGGGAAGGATTCTTGGTGATGGGTACAGGGTTGGCCTGGGGGGGTGGAGGGAAGTGTGTGGGTATAGGTGGGTATGGGTAGGGGGGAAGGAACTGGTTGGTGGGTAGTGGGTGGGGGAAGGAACTGGTTGGTGGGCAAGGGTGGGATGGGATGTTACTGGTGACCTCCGAGTGGCCTTGCTGCAGGCTTAAAGGGCGAACACGAGAGACATTTGTTTGTAATAGTTTTATCCCGGGTTGCGAGACGGGCCTGGGAGAAACTGGAGTGAGTCACCCTTGCCATGTCGAGGCCGCGCGAGTGTGGCGTCGCGGCGTCTTGGCTTGGGAGGTGATTTTCCTTCTATGAAATACCAAGGAAATGACATTCTTTGTCGTTTCATTCTTTCGTCGGTGATATGCATTATCATTAAATAGACCTATGCATTATGTTGTACTTATATATTGCCAAACTTACGATGTTCTTATAATGTATTTGTGTTTTGCTCCTAGGTTAATATCGAAACCCCCCAAAAAAAATAAAGTGATACAATAATTGCACAAGAGTGAGTGTGATATTGAGAGGCCGCTGGTGCTTCTAGGATTTGATACAGGCGCACAGCACAGCAAGGGTGCTACTACCATAATCACCACCACGCAGCGAGTGTGGGCTTGTGGGTGGTGCTAACACGACTCCACACACCGAGGAATATTGAATACGAGTGCGTGTGGGTGCGAGCTAACGAAGCAAGCACTCAGAAAGAAAAAGGAAAGGGTGTGAGGAACACGGAATCTGGTGATCTTTTTTTGCGAGCGAGTGAGGGAAACACAAACCGCCATTCAAGATGATGGCGGACGGTCAGCTGATCGGTGACGGGTCGTGGGAGCTGCACGTCACCGTGACCGACTTGCAGGTGGAACGGATCCTGCGGGTGAAGAGCGACCTCCACATCGGCGGAGTCATGCTCAGGCTCGTCGAGGAACTGGGTGAGTGTCCCTTTTTTTGTTTGTATTTTCTGCCTTTCGAGTACTGACTGATCTGCTGTCTTTTGAGGCTCGTGCTGACTACGTTTTAGTCGGGCTGAAGGCACTGGTGTGTGCATAGTTGGCATACTTACAACTGGAATTAAGTACACACGCACACTCGCGCACAAACATACACAAACAAACACACACACATACACACACACACACACACACACACACACACACACACACACACACACACACACACACACACACACACACACACACACACACATATATGTATATATATATATATATATATATATATATATATATATATACATATACATATACATATACATATACATACATACATACATACATACATACATACACACACACACACACACACACACACACACACACACACACACACACACACACACACACACACACACACACACACACACACACACACACACACACACACACACACACACGCACACACATACATATATACATTTACACATTTACACATATACACATATACATACACATACACATACATATACACATACATATACATATACATATACATATGCATATGCATACACATACACATACATACATCCCACACCGCTACCGGGTGGTGCCATGACCCAAAGCCAGGCCACAGAGTCAATGTCTCTCTCTCTCTCTCTCTCTCTCTCTCTCTCTCTCTCTCTCTCTCTCTCTCTCTCTCTCTCTCTCTCTCTCTCTCTCTCTCTCCCTCTCTCCCCCCCCTCCCTGTGACCCTTTGTCCTTCCGTCCCTCCGTTTCCCCCTCCTCCCCTCATCCCCATCTCCATCCCCCCTCTCCCAATCCCCGTTTCCCTCTTCCTCCCCTTACTTCCCCCTCTCCCTTCCTCTCCCTTCCTCCCCTTACTTCCCCCTCTCCCCTCCTCTCCCTTCCTCCTCTCCTAAACTTCCCTTCTTCCTCTCTTCTCCCTTTTCCTCCCACACGTTGGAAGTGATCTGCATTCATTATTCATTTATTCTAGAGAAAGGCAAGCGAGGCCACTGAGACGAGCTTTACTTGGGGCTTTGGGGGGTTTGGGGGTGTGGGGATGTGGGGGGGGTGATGTTGCGGCTCTCCTTTTTTATATGACGGGCGTGGGTGAAGGTGGTGGGATGGGTAGGCCTAAGGCTTTTTCTTAAGGCTTGGAATGGTGCATGGTCGGAGGTGGAATGTTTGGGTCTTATCGTTCTATTTGTCTTTGCACTCCGGCGCACACGTGAGCGCATACGCATGCACACCCGAGCGCGAACACACACAAACACGAACACACGGACACTCATACGTACATAGATATCAATGGACATCCCTCTGACAGCGGACATCTGTCTATCCAGCCGCATCTATATATCTGCTTTATCAGTTCAGTTAGTCTTCCTCGCCCTGTGTCCGGCTTACGGCTTTACAGTGCCAGAGTGTGCCATGGAAGGCGCGCTGCGGTCACTGTCACTCCAGGCCGGCGACAGAGTGCCAACAGGAGGGGGACGCTTGCCACGCCGGATGCAACGCTGGGTTTCATTTTGCAACTTTAATTCGTGTTTTGCTGCTGCTTCTGCTGCTGTTGCATTTTATCGTATGGATATTTCGAAAGCTGTTTGTCTGTTTGTTTGTTCGCTTGACCTCTTTCGTTTTTCTCTTCTCTTTACATCTTCTCTCACTCCCTCCTCCAAGTGAGGCTGTGGTGAGCTGCAGGTGATCGTGCTGACCGCTTCGGTGCGCAGGGTAATTGCACTGGGCTTTTTTGTGTGCGGGGAATAATATTGTGAAATTGCTTTTCCTTTGATAATCATGTGTTTTCTTTTACGTCAGTTTCTCTTCTGCAGGTAGAACTTTAACCTATAGATAATATATACCTTGGCTCCACCCGTGAGCTGCCCCATCCCGAGCGCCATCAGCGCCGAGGGCGAGGCAAGGTGCATTGCCTGTTTCCCTTTGGGGTCGTGGCGAACGTAGGCATCGGAAGCCCCCGCAGAGCGACCTGGGCAGCGTGGGTAGGCGTTGTCCCGTTCCTTTTAGGGTCCCGCGGCATCCAGCGTACGTACGGGTAGGCGTGTCCCCACGCTTTAATGTCCCGCGGCATCCAGCTCACGGTACGTCTTGTTGCGTAATTCTTGACCACATTAGTACGCTGTGTGTGGAACGTCAGGAGGGAGGCGCCCTTGGGATTGTTAGGGTTAACTGCTGGCTCCTTTTGCGTGACAGATCGCTCTGCTCTCCTGAGGCGGCGCTTGCCTTGCTGGTCACGCAGACGGCCGGTTTAGCTTTCGGTTCAGAAATGTCTATCTATCTTTCATTATTTTTTTTATTTTATTAGATTTTTCTTATATCTATCCATCCGCTTATTTGTAGATATACACCATGTGTGGGTGAGTTGGTGACGTATATGTAAATTAGGGAGAGAGAGAAAGAGAAATAGAATTAGAAATAGTTGGTGAAGATAGGAAAAATTAGTAATCTAAGAAAACAACAAAAGAGAAAGAATTAAAATAGAACATACCAACGAAACCTCACCTCCTACGCGAAAACAAAAACCAGTGCCACTTGAGACGGAGCACCGGCCGGCCCTCATGTCGCAGAGCCGAGGATGAGGGTGTTTGTCTCAGTGCGTTGGCGTGGCGAAGAGGAGAGTCGAGGCGATGCCAGTGTAGTTCGCGAGTGGTTTGTGATTTCGTTGGCCACGTCAAGGCCCGTCTAGACCGTGGCCGCTCATGGCTTTTTGCACCGTTGCTATTTCTATGGTTGGGGGGGAGGGTTGAGGGGGTGCCGTTAGGTAGAAAGAGAGTGGAAGGGAGGTGGGGCAGGGAGGGGGAGGGTGAGGGGGTCTGACTAGGGAGAAGGAGAGGGGAATGGATGAGAGAGAAAGAGAGAGAGAGAGGAGAGATCTGTGCGAGCTTTGTGTGTGTGTGTGTGAGATGGTGTGAGAGAGAGAGATAGACCGAAGATAGTGGAGCCAAGAGAGAGATAGAGATACAGAGTCAATGTCTCCTCTTCTCTCTCTCTCTCTCTCTAGTCATCTCTCCTCTCTCTTTCCTCTCTCTCTCTCTCTCTCTGTGCCTCTCCCCTACTCCCAGGCCAAAGAGTCGAAACCCTCTCTCCCCCACCCTCCCCCTCTCCCTATGTCCTTCGTCCCTCCCCTCTCCCTCCTCTCCTCATGCCCCATCTCCATTCCCCCACTCCAGTCCCCGTTCCTCCCTTCTGCTCCTCTCTTCCCCCCTCTCCCTTCCTCTCCCTTCCATCCCCCTCCTCTCCCCCTCTCCCTCCCTCTTTTACTACCTCCTCCCCTTCTCCCCTTCCTCTCCTCCCTTTTCCTCCCCACCTCCTAAGTGATCTGCATTTCCTCTTCCTCCCTCCGAAGAGAAAGGCAAGCGAAGGCCACTGAATTCAGCTTTACTTGGGATTTGGGGGGTTTGGGGGGTGAGGGGATGAGGAGGGGGGGGTGAAGTTTCGGCTCTTTGGGGTTATTATGACGGGCGGGGTGAAAGGAGGGGGATGGGTAGGCCTCGTTAAGGCTTTAAGGTTAAGGCTTGGAATGGGTAAAGGTCGAGGTGGAATTTTGGGTCTTATCGTCTATTTGTCTTTGCACGGGCTTATCGTTCTATTTGTCATACGCATGAACCGCACCCCCTAAGCGCGAACACACACAAACACAGACACACTACACTCAAACACACACAGATCGACATGGACACTTACATGACCAGCTACAATCTATCATCCTCTCCATCTATATATCGCTTTATATCAGTTCAGTTCAGTCATCCTCTTAATCAGTTCCGGCTTTACGGCTTACAGTGCCAGCCTGTGCATGGAAAGGCGCGGCCAGATTCACTGACACTCCAGGCCGCGACAGAAGTGCCAACTGGAGGGCGACCATTTTTATTTGCCACGCCGGAGGCAAAGCTAGGGTTCATTTTGCAACTGTAATTCTTGTTTTGCTTCTGCTTTTGCTGCTGTTGCATTTTATCGTATGGATATTTCGAAAGCTGTTGTCTGTGCTTGTTGTTTTCGCTGACCTCTTTTTTTTTTTTCTCTTCTCTTACTTCTTCTCCTCCTCTCCTCCTCCAAGTGAGGCGTGTGTGACTGCAGGTGATCGTGCTGACCGCTTCGGTGCGCAGGGTAATTGCACTGGGCTTTTTTGTGTGCGGGGAATAATATTGTGAAATTGCTTTTCCTTTGATAATCATGTGTTTTCTTTTACGTCAGTTTCTCTTTCTCACGACTTCTTTCTATCTCTCTCCCTACCTCCTTCTCTTCGTCTCCTCTCCATCTCTCTCTCCTATCCTCCCTCCCTCTGTTTCTTCCTCCATTTCCTCTCCTTATTTCCAGATGTCCTTCCCTCCTCCTCACTTCCTACTTATCCTGCCCCTCCTCTTCGTAGCCCCCTCCCCTATGCCCCCCCCTCTCTTGCTCTCTCTCGCTCTCTCTCTCTCTCTCTCTCTCTCTCTCTCTCTCTCTCTCTCCTCTCTCTCTCTCTCTCTCTCTCTCTCTCTCTCTCTCTCTCTCTCTCTCTCTCTCTCTCTCTCTCTCTCTCTCTCTCTCTCTCTCTCTCTCTCTCTCTCTCTCTGTCTGTCTGTCGCTCTTTCCCCCTTCCTTATATTCTGTACCCTCAATTTTCTCATCCCCTGACTCAGCCTGCCTTATTAACATTGACTGAAATTGTTACATAGTTATCTTCCGTTCCGTATCTTATCTCAACCATCTGCTAATCGCTCGTTTTCCGGTTGTTACCCAACTCATTTTTACCACCAAAACAGTATCTAACACTGACATTCCAGAAACAAACACCATCCTGCTTTGGCTGGTTGTGTGTCTCTATTTCAGCCCCTGTGCCCCCCCCTCCCCCACTCCATCTGTCATCTGTCATCTATCACCCTCTCCTGTTAATTAAGGCAAGCAAAAGTGTCAGTCTCTCTCCAGTCAGCCAGCCAGTCAATTAGAGCGTGAGTGCGAGTGAAATAGCAGGGGGAGGAGGGTGGAAGGAGAGGTGGAGGATGGGAGGAAAGAGGGGGGTGGAAGGAGAGGGAGAGAGTGAAGTGGGAGGGGAATAGTAGAAAGAGGGGGGTAAAAGAAAAGGAGGGGGGTGAAAGGAGAGGGGGGTTAATTTTTTGTCGTTTTTTGGTTTATAATGAGTTTGTTGATAGAGGGGTAGGGTAGGAAGAAGAAAGAGGGTAGGAAGAAGAAAGAGAGAAAACATAAAAAGAGAGAAAGGTAAGAAAGAGAGAGAAAAGATAAAGAGAAACAAACAAATCATAAGAACCAACAACCAAACAGAGAGGGTGTTAAATGTAATCGAACCTCACATTTAAAGCCAAAAAGAAGAGGGATGGGCCTATTTATAGAGTTGTACAAGGAACACCCAGAGAGAGAGAGGGAACCCGAGTGATGTTTATTGGCCAAATACTTGGTAGTGCGCCTGCGTGCCTGCTGTTGAATGAAGCGGAGAGATGCATAGCAAGAGAGGGAGAGAGAGAGAGAGATAGACAGACAGACAGACAGACAGACAGTGTGTTTAAACTTTTGATTGTATATTTGTTTCTGTTTTGTTTTCTTTCATAGCAAGAGGAATGAGTTACTGGGTATAACAAAGCACAAGGAATAACAAAAAGAATACGATGAGAAATAATGCAATAACACGATAACATAAACATCAGAAAACACCAATAGAAACTCAGAGGACAAGCAAGCAAAACGAAAAAAAACAAATAATAAAATAAGCGATACCCTGCCAAGAATCTCTTACGTAACATAGTTTGGATGTGCGAAGGGGGATGAGGGGTGAGGGGAAAGGGGGGGGGAGAGCACAAGGCAGCACTTGAGGCTTAACTTTGGATGAACAGACAACAAGACAGGTCTGACATGCCTCTCTCTTCCTTCTGTCTCTTTCTCTTTTTCTCTTTCTTTTACTCTTCCCTCCTCTTTCTCCCCCCTCTCTCTTTCTATTGCCCTTTCTTCTCTTTCTTTCACTTTCTCTATTTCTTTTTCTGTGCTCCTCACCGTCTGTCCCGCTCTCCACTTTCTCCCTCTACTCCTCTCTTCGCTTCCTCCCTTTTCTCTCCTACCTCCCCCTCTAAGCTCCCCCTCCCCCTCCTACCTCCCTCAACCTCCTACCTTCCCCTCTCCCCCCTACCTACCCCTCACCCTCCTACCCCCCTTCTCCCTCCTACCCCCCCTTCTCCCTCCTACCTCCCCCTTCTCCCTCCTACCTCCCCCTCTTCCTCCTACTTCCCCCTCTCCCTCCTACCTCCCCCTCTTCCTCCTACTTCCCCCTCTTCCTCCTACCTCTCGCTCTCCTATCTCTTTATCCAAGTAGCAACAGTAAAATAAGTATGTAAACACAAAACAAAACTTTGCGTGTTTGCATTGCAATCGCTGCCGGTCGAGTCGGATGGACGCATGGCCAGAGTGCAGAAACAAACCCGTTGGCCATTCAAATAAACTGCCTCTCGCGCGTTTTTCGTCCTTCTTCTTCGTCTTCTTCGTCTCCTTCCTCTTCTTCTTCGTCTTCTTCCTCTTCTTCCTCTTCTTGTTGTTCGTCTTAGTTCATTGTTTTTATCTCGTCTCCTCTTGTAATCAGTGATAGTGTTGGAATGAAAATGGTGAAGTTAAGGAGGCCCTTGTTATTATTGTTGTTGTTCATTGCGTTAGATGTTTTTGTTCAGGGTGTTTTTTGTACATTTATTTTTATCTTAGTTTGTGAGGTTTACGGGTCATGTGTAAGTATGATGACCTGGTAAGCGTTGCTAGTTTAGTGTTGTTAGTATGTTGAAATAATTTTCTCTCTCTCTCTCTCTCTCTCTCTCTCTCTCTCTCTCTCTCTCTCTCTCTCTCTCTCTCTCTCTCTCTCTCTCTCTCTCTCTCTCTCACTCTCTCACTCTCTCTCTCTCTCTCTCTCTCTCTCTCTCTTTCTCTCTTTCTCTCTCTCTTTCTCTCTTTCTCTCTTTCTCTCTCTCTTTCTCTGTGTGTTTATCTCCCCACTTCTCCTATCCCTTCGCGCTCTCGTCTATTTGCCCTCCCCCCCTGTCTTTATTTATTCCCTCCCTTCTGCCCTTTATTTATGCGTTCCATCTGTAACTACTTTAATGTCACCGCCCACGGCCCGAGCCACGCCTCTACGCCCGCGCCCCCAAATTTACCCTGCTTGTCTCTTCATTTAGGAAGTGTATTGCCGTTTGCTTGCTTGCTTGCTTGCTTCCTTCTGGTCCTGGTTGAGAAGGTGAAGAAAATGTTGGAGGCAGATAAAGACAGACAAACCGAAGAAAAAGAAAGTAAGGGGAAAGAAAAAAAAGAAGAGAGAGAGAGTGAAAGAGAAAGAGGCAAACTGACATAAAAAACAACAAAAAGAGAAGGAGAGAGGA
>NW_028234434.1:20585281-20587781 GCF_977035675.1 Penaeus japonicus
GCAAGGAGGGGTGAGGGAGGGAACGAGAAGGGGTTGGGGATGGAGAGGGGAGGGAGGGGAAGAGGTGGTAGGGAGGGAGTAAGGGAGTAAGGTTACAGCAACACATTTAGATGATGAGGGTGATAGGAAGAGATGACGCAGTCTCTGTTGATGGTGAGGGCGATTGCGATAACGACGATGAAAAAGTAATATTCGCGATAAGGAGGGAGGACTGGAGGTGTGGAGGGAGGGAGTAAAGAAGAGGGGGAGGGAGGGGGAGAGGAGGAGGGGTGGAGGGTGGAGGGATAGGAGGGTGGAGGGATAGGAGGGCAAACGATCCCATTAATGAAAGCACGCCCCCCCCCCTCATTACGCACACGTGGACTTCGGCTGGCCAAACACTTGCATGGCGAATAACACGGCAACTGACAGCTATCACCTGCTCGTCCAGAGAGGGTCGTGAGGGCAGGCGGTAATTGCGCCGTCCCGTCCTCTCTCCTCCTCCTCCCTCCTTTCCTCCCTCCCTCTCTCCCTCTCTCCCTCTCCTCTCTCCTCCTCCCTCTCTCCTCTCTCTCTCTTTTCTCTCTCTTTTCTCTCTCTTTTCTCTCTCTTTTCTCTCTCTTTTCTCTCTCTTTTCTCTCTCTTTTCTCTCTTCTCTCTCCTCTCCCTCTCCTCTCCCTCTCCTCTCCATCTCCTCTCCCTCTCCTCTCCCCCCTTCCCCCTCTCTCTCCCTCTCTCTTTCTCTTTCTCTTTCCATCCATCCATCCATCTATCCTTCGTTGATTACCTATTTATCTGTCTATCCTTATCTATCTATCTAAATGTGTGTGTATGTGTTTCGATAGATCCCTACTTTTAGTTAGGTTAATTCTATGCTGCTTTCAGGCTGTTTTGATTTGACGATGTTTACTTAAGCTGTCGTGTCGTGCAAATGGGTGGGTGGGGAGCGAGGAGGGGAGGTGTAACGGCCTTGACTTAGCGGGATTTAGAAAGAGGGGAGGAGAGAGGGTAGAGATGTAGGTATAGGCGAGACGGGGGGAAATAGTTTGATGGGCGGGAAAAGGGGAATTGATAAAGAGGGCGGGGAAGGAGAGGATTTTATTCCCAAAACAAGCAAGTGGGCGAACAGCAGCTATGTTTATTTGGGTTCATCTCAACTTTTCTCCCACTCCCCCATCCCCCCATCCCCTTTCCCTCTCGATGGTGGTGAGAGGATTAAGTAATGGTCAGGATATACTTTACAAGGGGAAAGGAGCGGGGGAGGGGCACACACACACACACACACACACACACACACACACACACACACACACACACACACACACACACACACACACACACACACACACACACACACACACACACACACACATACACGCACATACACACACATACACACACATACACACACATACACACACATACACACACACGCATACACACACGTGCATGCACACACACGCATACACACACGCATACACACACGCATACATACATACATACATACATACATACATACATACATATATAGATACATACATATTTACATATATACATATTTACATATTTACATATTTACATATATGTATATATATATATATATATATATATATATATATATATATATATATATATATTTCCCCTCCACTCCCTTCCTCTCTCTGTCCCTCTCAACCTCTCCCTCGCCTCCTCTTCTCCCCCTTACCCTGCCCCCCGCCTCCCCCCTCCCCCTTCTCTAGCTCCCGAGATGCGAGAACACAGATCCTTTCTATCGAAGCGCTTTTATGTGTCAGGATAGATTATCCCGCGATGTAAACGGGGAGGTTAAATCCTGCCCTTGATTTTGATGCGTGTTTATGCGTCGGCGGCAATGCTATGCAATTGATGTTGGATAGGGGGGGAGGGGGGGGGAGGTTTGACGTTGCCAGGACCATCGTTTACGCTCCTCGTGGCCATTGCAAATTCGGTGCAACCACCACCGCTGTCTCTTCTTCTCGCATGTTGGTCACGGAGTTGGGCATCTTGGGTAAAGCAAGGGTTTTGGTGTGTCTGCATTTCTTCTCGTTTTACCTTCTCATCTTTGTCTTCTGTTTTTTCTTCTTTCTTCTTTTTGCGCCTCTTCATCCTGTTTATCTTGTAATTATTGCGAGCATGATTATTATCCTTTTTCTTTATTATTATTCTACTTCCCCTCCTCCCCCTCCTCTCCTTCCTCTCTCCTCTTCCTCCTCTTCTTCCTCCTTCTCCCCTTCCTCCTCCTCCCCCTCCTCTTTCTCCCCCTCCTCTTTCTCCCATCTATTCCCCTTCCTCCTCCTCCTCCACCCCTCCTCCCTCTCCTCCCCTTCTTCCCCCTATTTCTCCTCCTCCTCCTCCTCCTCCTCCTCCTCCTCCTCCCCTCCTCCCCCCCCCCCCTCTTCTCCCCCCCTCCTCCTCCTCCTCCTCCTCCTCCTCCTCCTCCTCCTCCTCCTCCTCCTCCTCCTCTCCCCCCCCCCCTCCTCCCCTTCTTCCTCTTTCTCCTCCC
>NW_028234434.1:20595281-20617781 GCF_977035675.1 Penaeus japonicus
TATCTATCTATCTATCTATCTGTCTATCTATCTATCTATCTATCTATCTATCTATCTATCTATCTATCTATCTATCTATCTATCTATCTATCTATCTATCTATCTATCTATCTATCTATCTATCTATCTATCTATCTTTCTCTATTTATCTGTCCATCTATTTATCTGTCTATCTATCTATCTATCTATCTATCTATCTATCTGTCTATCTATCTATATGTCTATCTATCTATCTATCTTTCTCTATTTATCTGTCCATCTATTTATCTGTCTATCTATCTATCTAGACAGACAGACAGACAGACACATGGCATAAGAGACCATTAATTATACAGATACAGACAGACACAGGTACAGTGAAAGGGCAGAAAACGAGTGTACATGAGATAAATAGAGAGAGGGGAGAGATAAGGGAGCGAGATAAGGAGAGGGAGGGAACGGAAGGAATACATCACTATATAAAACGAGGGAGAATGAGTGTAAGGGAGAGGGTGAATGAAGAGGAGAAGGAGAGGAAAGAGAGAAAATAAAAGAGAGAAAGAGATGGCGGAAAGTAAAAGAGAAGAAAGAAAAGGAAGAAAGAAAGGGAAGGAAGGAAGGGAGGGAGAGAGAGAGAGAGAGAGAGAGAGAGAGAGAGAGAGAGAGAGAGAGAGAGAGAGAGAGAGAGAGAGAGAGAGAGAGAGAGAGAGAGAACAAAAGAAAGAAAAGAGAAGAGAGAAGAAGCATTCTTACGCGGTGAAACATCCGTAGATCGTCGTAAATTTAGACATTGCCGATAAAAAGCTCTTAATTGTCTCTGTGGATCCTCGTTTTTTTCCCCTTCAGTCGGTCCTCGTTTTTTCCCGCTTCAGTCGGTCCTCGTTTTTTCCCGCTTCAGTCGGTCCTTTTCTGAAGTCATTGCTGACTCAATCTACCCCTGACTCAGGTATTGGGAGAGATAGCAATGAATAAGTGTTGAGTAATGGTGTGGTGGAGGGAGAAAGTGAGTAGGCAAATAAAAAGAGTGAAAGGATAGGGTGGAGAGAGAGAGAAAAACGGCATTTAGGGGAAAAAAAGCGACTCGGGAAAGGGAATGAATAGAGGGAAGATATATTTTGTTGAAGGGGGAAAAGGGGGAGAGGATTATAGTGATGAATGATGCATAGAGAGAAACGAAATAGAATTTAAAGAAAAAAACAATAAAACAATATGAATGATATTGAGAGAGAGAGAGAGCATGGACAGGAAAGGGGGCGAGGCGAAGGCAAGTGTTAATGTATTTTAATACATGCAAGCAATTCCCAGAAACGTTCCTTTGGCGCAGCGTAACCCCTTTCCTTTCCCACCCCCCCTCCTCCACCCCCTTTCCCCCCCTTCCCCCTGCCCCCATCTCCCCTCTCCTTTCCCCCCTATCCCGACCTCCCCCCTCCTTCCGCCCCCCCCCTTCCCCGACCTCTTCTCCCTTCTTGCCCCGACCTCTCTCCCCCCTCTCCTCTCCCTCACTCCGTCCCACCAACCTCTTTACCGCGTCGGGCCTCAGTGCCAATCCGCAAGTGACGTAGAAGGCTACTACCCCCCCCCCCTCCTCCTCCCCCATCCCTATTCAGAGGTGGGGGGGGGAGGAAGGGGATTTCGCCACGGTGTTGTTTCCGCGCAAGTGTTAGTGGTTATTTATGTGTTTTGTCCCCTCTACCCCCTCTCTCTCTCTCTCTCTCTCTCTCTCTCTCTCTCTCTCTCTCTCTCTCTCTCTCTCTCTCTCTCTCTCTCTCTCTCTCTCTCTCCCTCTCTCTCTCTCTCTCTCTCTCCCTCTCCCTCTCCCTCTCCCTCTCCCTCTCCCTCTCCCTCTCCCTCTCCCTCTCTCCCTCTCCATTTTTATCTTTTTTGGCTGCCTCTTATGGGAGGTTAGAAGCCTGCTCTTTTTACTTGTGGGTCTTTTTATTTCCCTACCAATTTATCCCTCCTCTCCCTCTCCCCCTCCCCCTCTTTCATCTCCCTCCCCCCCCCCCCTCTCGTTCTTCCAATTTTTCAATTATTCTCCTCTTGCCTTTCCTTCCCTCTTATAGGAGGAGGAGGAAGAAGGTGGAGGAGGGGAGAGGAGGTGGAGAGGGATAATGTCAGTGCGGGTTTACAGTCGTTGGTGCCACTCGGGAGTGCCAGCCTCTTTAACACGGGGTGCCGCTGCTCTAGCCCCAACCGGCGGACGCTGCTGCAGTGGCCATCGTCACTCTCACGCTCGAGGCCGCCGCGGTGGCTGGCCCTCGTTCCATGCCTCGCCTTCTTGCTCGCCTTTTCAATCTCTTTCTTTATATTCTCATGTATGTATATATGTATATGTATATATATATATATATATATATATATATATATATATATATACATATATATATATACATACATATATATATATATATATATATGTGTATATGTATATGCATATGCATATGCATATGCATATGTATATGTATATGTATATGTATATGTATATGTATATTTGTATAAATAGATAGATATGTATATTATATATGTACACACACACACACACACACACACACACACACACACACACACACACACACACACACACACACACACACACACACACACACACACACACACACACACACACAAAACACACGCACATGTATATGTGTATATTCATATTCATATTTCCAATGTATATATTTATGAGTTTATATATAAATCTTGGTCGCTTTGTGGGTGTGTGTGTGTGTGTGACGCAGGATACGTTGCCTCGGGACATCCTTACAGCGAGATAGCGCTATCGCCGGTGAGTGGATGCTGCCTGGTCCAGGAGGCCGTCCTCTCTCCTCGCCTCTCCTCTCCTCTCCTCTCCTGCTCTCTCTTCCTCGCTGTATATCCTCCTCTCCTCTCTTCTCTCCTGCTCTCTCTTCCTCGCTGTATATCCTCCGAACCGTTTTGCCCTGGCGTTCCATCGGGCGAAAAGATGCCTTCCATCCCTCCACCCCCACCCTCCCCCTTCCCCACCTTCTATCCCAAGTCCTTTTGTCCTGTCACGATGCCCTGTCCACCTTGCTCTCAAACCCTCTGCATAATCACACCACTCGCGTGACCCCAATACCCCCCCTCCATCCCTCCCTCCCTCCTTCCCTCCCGCGCTCTGGTCTCCTCTTTCTCCCGTGCCTCATAGGTCCCTACTTTATTCCTTCTCTTCCCTCCCTCCCTCGCCTCCCTCCCCCCGCTTCCCTAGTTCCTCCTCTTCATCTAATCCTCCCTGGTTCCTTTTCTCTCTCACCCTCTCCCTAATTCCCATTCTATCCCCATCTCCTTAGTTCCTCTTTCCTCCCTCGCCCCCTCCCCCCTCCCAGGCTTCGTCCCCCACGCCCCCTGTCGGAGTGCCTCGTGGCTTGTCATGTCCCACTGACGAAGGAAGGCGCGTGTGGAATGCTACGCGAGGTTCTTATGACTGGAGTCCTGTGACGTCGAAGGTTCTACGCGTTATATCCTTCTGATATCTTCTGATATCACGGTGCTTCTTCTCGCGAATACTCTCATGTCTTGTAGTTGTATGCTCTTCTTCCCCTTTTGTGTATTTTACTGATATCTGTCATCAAGGTTTTTATTATTGGCATACCGTTTGCTCTGTTGATCTAGTATGTTATTTCGTTTATTTAGCTGTGGGCTTGCTTAGTCTGTTGATGTGATGGTTGTGTGTGGTGTTCTGGTGACACATACTTACTTACCTTATATTTTCTAGTAATCTATAATCTGTCATTGGAGCTAGGGAAGGTTAGGTTGAAAAAGAAGTGAAGAACAAAGAAGGTGAATGAGAAGGGGGAGAGGGAGAAAAAGGAAGAAAAAGAGAAAAGGAAATGTATAGAGAAAAAGAGAGATAAAAATGATATATTGAGAGAAAAAGGGAAAGAGAGGGAAAACACGAGATAGAAAAAGAAAAGGTGAGATAGGATGAGAGAAAAAAGGGAGGTGCAGAGATTAATATTGATAATAAAAGGAAGGAAGCGAGAGAGAGAGAGAGAGAGAGAGAGAGAGAGAGAGAGAGAGAGAGAGAGAGAGAGAGAGAGAGAGAGAGAGATAGATAGAGATAAGGGGGGGGGAGAAAGGATACATGTTGTGTATGTGTGTCATAGGAAATAGGATGTGGTTGATAACGAAAACCAATTGGAAATGTGGATGCCATTTACAATTTTGCTTCCTTTGATCACGGGTTCTGTATGTTAACATGTATTTAAAATAACTGTAGTATGTGACATTTTTAAAATATTTTAGACCTAGTTGATTATCACATTACACTGCCAGACTATGTTTTGTATCACATATCGAAAACTTATAGTTTTATCGCCTTTAGACGAGGGTTACTCGCGGTAAGTTTGGTTTTCAGGATACACAAAAGTCTGCCACATGTGAGGCGAACTCTCATAAAATGTGCGGGATGCATAAGCAGATGGTGTTAAATGTCTGAGAACCGGCCGACAGTGTTAAAAAAAGAGGTTATTCTTGTTTTTCTGTCACCTTCCTTTCTTTCGCTTTCTTATTTTATGACACGAAGCCACATCTCACGAACGGGGACGAGGCGTGACGTCACTGATCTCCCACAATATGGGCGATTAAATGATTATACTCCCCGATGCTCGACCTAACTCGCTCAAGCGGATCCATGGAGCGATTGACTCACATTCAACTCACTCACTCACTCATTGTTGTCTTGTCTGCGTTAGGATGGATGAGGCTGGATTGGATGTTTTAGTTGTGTTTCCTGGTATTTTGGGAGGATGTAGTTCGGAATGTGGGCGGGCACCGTGCGTGTGTGTGTGTGTGTTTGTGTGTAGGAGTGTGTGGGCGTGCCGTAGTGCAGGTACGCCCGTGTGGAGGCGTGAGCGTGTAGGTGTTGGAGCTGGACTGACATCAGTTCTGAATGTGAGTAGCCTAGCTAGCCTCCCCCCCCCTATCTCTCTCTCTCTCTCTCTCTCTCTCTCTCTCTCTCTCTCTCTCTCTCTCTCTCTCTCTCTCTCTCTCTCTCTCTCTCTCTCTCTCTCTCTCTCTCATTATTTCTCTTTCTCTCTCCCTTCCCTAACTCGCCCTTTGACTTTCCCAATTTCCCTCCACCCATTCCCCCTCCCCTGCTACCCCTACCCTTTCATCTGTTCTCTTCTCCTCGACCTTATTTACGCAACCCTCCCCCTCCCCTCCCCACCCCATCCCACCCATCCCATCTCGTGCGGGTGGAGCCAACATACCGTAGTTTCTGGCCTGTAGTAAGTAGTAAAAAGGGGACAGGTTCAACAACTCGGCTCTTTTAATCGCCGCCAACGAGTTTATGGGTCTACGGGGAGAAGAAGAGGAGGGAGAAAGGGAGGAAGGGTAGATGGAGGGAGGGAGGGAGGGAGGAAGGGTAGGTGGAGAGAGGGAGGGAAGGGGAAAGATAGTGGTTATGAGGAAGGGTGGAAGGGAAGGAGGTAGTGACCAAGGCCATTTACCCCAGGTGTATGATGTACATAGTATTTTTTGTGGACGTATAGTTATGTAGTTGAGAGATATGGCAGCGAAAAGGACCCGCCTCCCCGTGGTGTACAAGTGAAGGTATTCGGAGACCTGATTTGATTACCATATTTGGATGTATGCTCATTTGTGCATTTTTTCCCCCTTTGGTTGGTTGTTTGTGTCATTGGTCTATCTGTTTGGTTGGTTGGTTGGTTGTTTCTGTGTATGTATATGCATGTGTGAATTTGCAAAACAGGGCAAGAGAGAAGGATGTGATAAAGGATGATTGAGGAAGAGACTTAAAGCATAGCCAATAAGGAGACTAAAGAAGGAAATTTTTTCCAGTCTTAGATGCCTCATGGGCTTTGGCTTACATTCTTTATTTTTTATAAACCTCTGGATTCTAATATATGATGATTTATAAGGAAATCTTTTTTTTAATAAAAATATTTTTCTGGTTTTCAAATTTGTTTAAAACGTTTATAGAAATCCTTAGCTGTGGATTTCTCATTGGAAGATGATTGGTTATTTATGAGAAGAAGCATATTTTTGCCTCTGAAAATCTTTGTCATTTGATTTTATGTATTTATGACTTATAAGTTGAAGCTGCACATTGCAACAGAACTGATGATGTGAAATATTTTTCATAACTATTTGCAATATACTCACTATTTTATTTTAGTATTATGTTGATCTATATTTAACATTCTTTGCATTGATTTCATATAAAGTATTTGATTGTTTTTTTAATTCACTACATTTGAATATTGATAATTAGAGTACAGTAAGTTGAACCAATAAATGTTTTATTGAGAGATTATTAGACAGCCCTTTAATGAATTTTTCATTAATTTTATTTAGATTCTCAAATAATTTCTATATTTTTTTTTTCTTAAGTACTGCATAATGCTTTAAATTAAAGATCAGTAACAGATTTACAACAGTTTTAGTTTCTCTACACATTAAACGTTGGTAGTTAAGTTTAAACCTAATTTTGTTTATCTCCCTTTCCAGACATTGCAGTGGACTGGTCAGACCATGCACTATGGTGGCCCAAGAAGAACATGTGGCTGACCCACACCAGGTCAACACTAGACCAGTATGGAGTTGGGGCAGCAGCACAGCTGGAGTTCACACCCATGCACAAGAACCTTCGCGTTCAACTCCCAGACCTTCGCTACATGGACTTCAGAGTGGATTTCTCCATCAAGACCTTCAATGCTGTTGTCCAGCTCTGCAAACAGCTTGGTTGGTGCTCTATGCTTCTGGTAGCTTAGGCCTACTAGCTTTCCTCTTTTTTTTCACTTAGTTAAGGTCATATGATCATCTTCTCCCTTTCCTCCTCCTCCTCCTCCTCCTCCTCCTCCTCCTCCTCCTCTCCTTCCCCCCTCATTCTCCCCCTCTGCCATAATTCTTTATCATCCTTCTCACTCCTCCAACTCCCCTTTGTATACTTTATGTCTTGACTTGAATAAGATCTATAAAGTTACAGATCTTGTAGTATACTGGCCTAACTTTTAATGCAGGTACTTAGGTAATGATATTTACTCTTGTAGACCTTCTTGAATAAGAATGAAACCTGTATGAGGGCTTTAACGCATAATATCCCAAATTTGAAAGCTTAGGAGAATTTTATGACCAATAAAATTTAGGATTTTGCCTAAGGTTAGTTGGCTATTGGACTTTTTATATGTGAAAGGGAGAGTGGTAGCCCATTTCTATTTCAGTTTGTTTACAGTTTATTATGATTATTGTTATTTACTCTTTTTTATTTGATTTTTTGTTGTTTATTTTTTATTAGTTTATTTTTTTGCTTGTGGAATTATCTTATGTTCTTTTGGATCTGTTAGATATAAGGAAAGAGCATATATATTAATTCATGTACACCACTGATTCTCTGATACTGTTTGTATATCTATTTTGCTAGAAGTGTTAGGTTATTTTTATTCAGTAATTAGGGATTTACCAACACCAAAATTTTATCTGATACCAATACTGATATATATATAGCAAAGTTTGGTCGATGCCATTACCAATACCAATACACTGGAAGCCAGTCTGTAAGATTGTTGCGCACAGTTGTGTGAAATGAAAATTTACAATAATGGAAAAAAAAAACTTTTCAATTTCAATTAAGTTTTTATATAAAAATGGTGCCTTTAGTAACTGTAAGATGCTAGATTTCAGAACTTGAAATGCTGAAAAATATCTTTTCCTTATAGATTTCAAACAAAAGAAAAGTGTTCATTTTATTCTTATACTTTTAGATTAAAAAATTTAAATCATATTTTTTCCCTTTATAGGTTAATTTTTTGGTTAAATTCTAGGTCTTATGCTTATCAAGAAAGATCACAAAATATAGGAAACCTCGACTCCTATCATCACACAAGAGGCCCTCAGTAGAGTCTGTGTGAGGCAAGATTTAGAGATAGATCTCTTCATCATTATATTTTCCTTGTATTCTCTAACATGCTTCTACTCCCTGCCTAGGCATCCGGTACCCCGAGGAGCTGTCCTTCTGCAAGCCAATTACCCAAGATAACCTCAAATACAATTACTCAGAGAAGATGATCAAGAAGAAAAGCACAGCGACCACAAAGAATGGCACCCCGGCCGACACAAACTCCTTCATCGCAAACCAGACGCACAACTCAAGCAACGGCTCTCTGGACCGTTCAGCTGCCTCACACCACATGCCAAACTCTCCCACCAGGACGCCCATTGGATCACCGGTAAGCTTGAGATGATCTTTAAACAAGGTGTACTTTGTCTTTTTTTTTGTGTGTGTGTTTGTGTGTTTTTATATTGCTTTTTTGTTTTTTTCTTTCTTTCTTTCTTACTTTAGATTGTAAGGTATGGATCTAAGAATGAATTTTCTTGGTTCTATTTTACTTGAACATGTTTACAAACTTTGAAGTTCATCTAAAGTTCAGCTGAATGCATGAATATACGAATCAGATTTTGTTTGAAGGACAGTTGGAGGTACAATTACAGAGATGATTATCTTTTCAAATCACATTTTTTAATTCTTTGCTGTGGTGAAAACCAACCACTAGGCTAAGAGCCAAGAATTACTGTAACCTCTAGACTCCCTGTTTGCCTTTTAAGATAAGAAAGATCTGTCAGTTAATGAAGAATTCTTTCTCATGTGCCTATTTAAAACATAAATACCAGTGTGGAAGTAGAAACATCTTGGTTATTAGCAGAGTTAATGGATGTATTTTGCATAAATTTGATATATTATTCTTTTCACAGACTGGCACCTGGAGATTCAACAGCAATGGGGTTGGCAGCCTCAACAACACAATCGACAGCATTGATGGCTCAGACGAATTTGTGGCTTCCCTTGCCAACTCTCCCATTCATCCTTCAGAGGAGGCACGCAATCGGCTGGTCAGGCCCAAGTCCCTCCTCGAGAGAGCAAGGATGAATGTATCGTAAGTGTTTTGCTTCATGAGGTACCTGTTGTTATTTTATAGCATTATTTGTTGGTGCTTTAGGGAATTATTTATTTTCTTTCTTATATATATATATATCTGAATATACCTTTATAACTTTATCTCTAGAAAAATGTGTGAGTGAGTATGAAAAGGTGAACTTCCTTAGTTAATACTGTTCCTTTTTTTTGCATGTGATTATAGCTGGCTTGACTCCTCCCTCTCTATCATGGAACAAGGAGTACGTGAGTTTGACACTCTCCTCCTCCGCTTCAAGTTCTTCTCCTTCTATGACCTCAACCCTAAATACGACTCTGTGCGCATCAACCTCATCTTTGAGCAGGCCAAGTGGGCCATCATGAATGAAGAAATCGACTGCACCGAAGAAGAAATGCTCATGTTTGCAGCTCTGCAGGTAAGGCTTGTTAAGGACTCAGAAAGCATTGGTATTAAACAATCAGTAGCAAAGTGAACCCATTACATGTTTGCATTGTTAGCTTATTTGTTCATATTTTAACCCTTCCAAGACAAGCCACATTTGAAGATGTTAAGCCTCGGGCTAAGCATCTTATGATGTGTATTTTGTTTTATTTTCTAGTTTTATAGTATGAGATATGAATCTATATATATGATATATTAGCCAAGTGATTTTGATTAGCATTTGGTACAATTATTAATCATAACTGTAGGAATGAATAGACTGTAATTTCAACAAAAGGAAAGATGCAGTACTAAAAGTCATCAACCCAAAACAAATCCCCATCTTGGAAAGGTTAAACTAAACAACAATAAAATTGTGAATGGAAGAAGTCAAATTTAACTTTCTCCTTTTTTTCAGCTCCAAGTGAACCTGCAAGTCAACCAACCACAGCCAGACATGAACAGTGGAGGCGAGGATGACATTGACCGTGCACTCAGTGAACTTCAGATGTCATTGGAGGGCTCCCATGTGTCGTCCACTCCAGCCGACATCATGCACATCCCAGAACTGGCAGACTACCTCAAATTCATGAAGTGTGTAGCTGGTATTGTAATTTTTATTGTTATTACTTTAATATCTTTGAGATTTATATGAAACCTATCATTTTTATTTGCTATCACCATTTGCTTCTTCAGCTGGCCATCATTAATAAAATCAACAAGTTTCAATAAAAAGCACAAACTCAAAAAGATCCACTCCTCAGGCCACGTCGTTTCACACTGAAGGGCTTCAAGCAGTACTGGTTCACATGCAAGGATATGAACCTGTGCTACTACAAGACCAGCGATGGCACCAACGAGGACCCCATTGAGAGGATCAGTCTGAGAGGATGCGAGGTTACTCCTGACGTAAACATTTCACAGCAGCGTTATGGTATCAAGTTGGAAGTGCCAGCCTCAGATGGCATGACTGATTATCTTATCAGATGTTCCTCGGTGAGTTGTTTGTAGCTGGGATGGTGACAGAGAGAGAGGGAGAAGGAAGAATACATTTTAATGTTATGTGAATATATTTAGTCAAAGTTTATAGCCAAGATACCTATATAAAATGTTTAAAAGTTTTGCAAATTGCAAGTGTATCTCTTTTTTTTCTTCTTCTTCTTTTTGGTCCCTTATGAAGATTGTAATTTGATATAAGAAATATTTAAATAGTTCCAGCACATTGACAGGATTGTTTGTAGTTTTATACAATTACAGTTTGTTTGTTTTTTGTAAATATGTATATCCCCTTTTGATTTGGCATGAAGCTGATGATCCTTGATGTCCATACTTTCTTATTCTATCTTTGATTAACACTAACTTCAATCTTATCTGTTCAGGAGGAACAGTATGCGAGATGGATGGCTGCCATGCGTCTGGCTTCCAAGGGAAAATCGCTCGCAGACTCTTCCTATGACAGTGAGGTCAAGTCCATCCTGGCATTCCTGTCCATGCAGCACCCAGCTCCTGCTCCAGTCATCAACCCAGAGAGCCTAGACATCCAGCCAGAGCTTTACCTAGCACCTAGGTTTGTGCGTCGCATAAGGGGCAAGGTCAGTATGAGTTTGGAACCATATCTTTATGATGGTAATTTTACGCATATTGGTACTTTCTCTGTGAACTGAACTTTTCTTGTGTAACAATCATAATCATATTCTGCTTATTCTAATGGAATAACTTATATATTTTAATGGTAGAGTAGCAGCAATGATACATTACAATGTTATAATCCTTTATTTCATTGGTTTGTGGCAAGTTGCCTGTTTTAAGGAATATATATAATTTTACTAAGTTTTAAGTGGTTCCAATTTATTAAAGATGACTCACTTATGCTATAAGGAGGTATGCTTCAAAAAAAGTTATCAGTTTTCTGGCTCAGATTGGGCACTTGACTCATTCGTGATTGGCTATCTTTATAATATGAGAGTGATATTACTGGATTGGGTGATGTGGTCAGATAATATTTGATTTATTTATTGATTAACCTTATTCTAATTGTTTGTATGTACAACTGCCATAACATTCTTCTCTCTCTCTCCTGATGTTAGCCAGGCACTTGCATTCCTGGACCTTCTCCGGTAAACAAAATCTTTGGTTACCTGTCATCATCAAATGTTCATTGCTTGGTGTCATGGTGTCAGCTCAAGTAATTAATTACATGTACATTTTGCGAGCATTATTCTCCGAAGTATTGGCAGTTTTCCCAAGAAATTTAGTGCTATAGTCTTTTTTTAAATTTTAATTTGATTTATAGCCACAGTTTTATTTTTGTTTTTAGTTCGGTAGATGAGTAGATTATTACACTCCTCTGCATTCCAGTCTGCTTATGAAATTTGATGATTTGCATTTTCTTTGGAAATTTTATACCATAAGTATTTTGCCATTTTTTCTTCTATTGGTGATAAGAATTTCTAAACTTCTTATTGGTGTGACATAGCAGTTTATTTATTTTGTACAATGAGTCAACAAAATGCAAACAAGATGAGAAATACTATATACGTCTTTGAAAAGTTTAATATCTAGCTTTGAAGATACTCAGGCCTCTTATGTTTCTATTGACTGTTTCATGTATCTGCCTTTATATTCTTATTTATATTCTTCATCACAATCATCTTCATCTTTTTACCAGAGGGGAAAAGGAATCACCAGGATTGATTTTCACCTAATGAATGTAATCTTTCACTAATGCTACTTGAGATGCAATTTAGCTATCCAGAGTACGAGAACGATCTCATCTTATTTAATGTATCTGTTGTGTATCAGCCACACGCATAACGTGTGATGTCATCTCCCATACAGGGGGGCTGGTGTGCTGGCCCATTACCTGACAATATGGTAAATTGGTGTTGTGTGTGCTCACATCCTCATGTTGTCACCCAACTTCTGCTTTAAGATGGATAACTGTCTTCCTAAACTGAAAAAAGTGTATATAATGGGAGGATATCCAGCATGAAAAGGGGATTATGGATTTCTGCATTCTTTTCTCCTTCTTTTTTCTTAATTTATTTACATTCTTTGGTTTGCTTATAAACTTTGTCTTTCCTTGGAGCTTCACCAGTAGCTTAATGCCTTAGTATCCCTTCATTTTGTTATCTTCTTTTTGTACAAATGGAATCTCTGAGAATTTTTTTTACTTTTTCACCCCATCCTCCCTCACTTCACCAGCATTTTCTTATCTGCACCTGAGGTCTTTCAGCATATCTGTGAGTGTGTAGAAAGTGTTATCCCTTTAATGCTTACCAAGTCACATGTGCCACAAGCTTTTGGGGAAAGACAGGTATATGTTAGAGTACGGGTATCACACTCCAAGTCTCTTCGTCAAGTGTTGAAGGTATCTAAAAACTGTAGATATATTGGTTCTTGAAGATGGAAGATATTATTCCAGACATTTTTGGCTGGATGTATTATTTAGATGAACTGTACAACACCTATTATGAGAAAAATGATGAAAGTGATCATCATATCCCAATCCCTTTACAAAAGTTATTGGCTCAATATAAGCATTTTCTTATGATTAGAAGTTTCCAAATTTGGTTGAAAACAAACTTATTTGAATTAAAAAAAATTCATATGTGAAATACCTTCAGCAAGTGACTTGAAGTGATCTGTCATTAGTGTGGGTGTTTGTGTGAATTCGTTGGAGTGGGTATAAGTGTGCTTTATAAAGCAGAGCACGCAGTATCTTTTTGCAGGAACAAATTTGCTTGGTTTTGGAGGAAGCATACAGTAACTTTATGCACTATTTATAACAAGTTCAATTTTTTTATGCTTTAATGTGTATTGTTCATTGTTAATTGGTCAAGACTATGAGAGTTGAATGATCATAAGTTGCATTATTCTATGAAAGATATATGTACACAAATTATATGTTTGGAGCAATTATTATTCTAATTCATCCTCATCAACGATGCTATATAGCATTCTTGGATCTAACACATTCTTTTAAACCACAGGCAGTGCAGCGCATTCTGGAAGCTCACGCCAATGTTAAGGATCTACCACTGACGGAAGCCAAGCTGCAATACATTCGTGCTTGGCAAGCTTTACCCGAGTATGGCATTGCACTCTTCTTGGTGAAACATATGGGACACAAGGTGAGAAGTTTGATTTCTCTGTTTCGGAATTACGTGGGTTAGCGGATTTTGATTTGGATGGTTGGATCAGGGGTCTTTTGGAAAGGTTTGTATTAGGGCCTGTCATCTGCTTATACTTTTTGAATTTAATGTGAAGTGAAATAGGTTTAAAGGGGTTTTATTGTTCTGTAATGAATGTAATATTAACAAAGGTTCCTCTTTCAGCGTGAGGAGTTGCTAGGTGTAGCCTTCAACAGAATAATGAGGATGGAACCGAACACAGGTGATCACATCAAGACATGGCGTTACAATACCATGAAGGTAAGGAAAAAAGTCAATCATTGCTATATAGCCTTGGAGCTTTTCTGTCTGGTATATCCTTGTATTCTTTTGTGTGCGTGAGTGAGTGTGTGCGTGCATGCGTGAGTGAGTGAGTGAGTGCGTGCGTGCATGCGTGCATGCGTGAGTGAGTGTGTGTGTGTGAGTGTGTGAGTGTGTGAGTGTGTGAGTGTGTGAGTGTGTGAGTGTGTGAGTGTGTGAGTGTGTGTGTGTGTGTGTGTGTGTGTGTGTGTGTGTGTGTGTGTGTGTGTGTGTGTGTGTGTGTGTGTGTGTGTGTGTGCGTGTGTGCGTGTGTGTGTGAGAGTGAGATGTAGTAAATAGTTTAACTAAACCGTATGATAAAAATATTGGAAATTCTGTTATTGACTTTCTGAACTGTTAATTGGTACTGCTCATTACTCCTTTCCCTAACCACATTTTTTTTTTTACTTTCAGGCTTGGAATGTCAACTGGGAGACAAGACACATGATGATCCAGTTTGAAGAAGAGAATGTGGTGTTCTCTTGCTTGACTGCTGATTGCAAGGTAAAGTAGATGCTTGATGAATAGGGTTATCTTTCATATCTTTAAACATTTTTCTTTTTTCTTTTTGTATCCAAGTCATAATTTAAAATGTAGCCTGTCTCATAAGGGTTAAGTATCTTACAACAGAGTCTTGTTCTAAAGTATCTGAATATTTATGATTACAAAAGAATTAGATGTGATGAGAAGAGCAGTAAATAGTTGGTAGCTAATTTTATGTGAATAGTATAATATACATTAGTTGAATTATCACCCATTCCTTGTTCTCAGGTTGTTCACGAATTCATTGGTGGATACATTTTCCTCTCCATGAGGACGAAAGACGCAAATCAGAACCTGAACGATGAGCTCTTCCACAAACTGACTGGAGGCTGGGTCTGAGGAGGGAGGTGGACACTCTGCTTATGCTCCTGGAAGTTGGCTCAATGCCATATCATCTTAGCTTTTATTTTTCTCTTATCTTTATATACTGATGGTCATCTAAAACTTGTATGTCATGTGTAACTGCAGGAATGGCTGCTTAGCTAATCATTGCAAAGAATGAGCATTGTCGTTGATGCCAGGAAAGTTGCTGAAATAGTATCATGATTTTTATTAATTATTAGTATTTTCTTAGGCGGAGATGAGTTTGCAAGCATAAATGCATAAGAAATAAAAGTTCAAAGTAAGGAGCTTTTTTAAAAAATGTATAGAGCACAATTTTAGCCATAGAATTCTTCCAGTTTGGCAATGACAACAGATATTGCCAGTTTTTATATACTCGTTAAGTCATTGCCACAAAGTCCCTACCACAACATGTAGTGATAAGTGGTCATACCAAACTGCAAATTGGTAAGACAAAGCTGTGTGAGAGAAGCCGTTTGAGTGACTGTTGCATGGGATTCCCCACTCCGATCGTCAGGAAAAAGAAAAAGAAGTATGTTGCGCTCGGGAGTAAATTGATTGTCGCGTGCTAGGAGCCATGTAAAGAAATGTTTCTTCCATGAATATGTATTGATACTGAAATGGTCAATATTTTCTTTGTGTTTTTCTCAGTTGTTTTTATTGTGAATAGCCAATAGAAGTGGATGAAACTGGCTAGGTTTATAGAATACTTAAGTGTTGTTGTCTTTCCATCCATTCATAAAGAAAACATGTGCAAGAAGAGGAAGCTTGACAGTGATGTTAGCTGTGCAGGGTAGTGCTTATATATCAGATGGTGATGATCAAAAATGTAATAGAGAGCACTCGGCTAAATCGACTGGGTACTGTTACAGTTGGGTAAATGTAAACCAACAACTAATTTGTATTCTACCCACCCTCTGTAATTATGTTACTAATATTTATGCTTGTTGAAATTTTATAAGGAATAGTGTATGAAGTGTTATGAAAAAGAATCATTATTATTTGAGATTCTATAAAAGGTCATAGTTACAAGAACTGATCTGTATGATTTTTTTTTTTCTGATGCTAAAGCTTTATTATATTATGCTCATTATTTAAGCCTCCCATGAATGTTAGTTTTTTTTTTTATGAAAGATTTGTCAATATTATGGAGAATAAACATGAATTCAGACATTGCATAATGATAGGGATGCCAAGCTTTCTCAGTAGAATGTTATGGTGAGATAATAGTAAGATAAAAAAATATTGCTTAATATATACAGAGGCTGTTGCTTGCTAATAAAGTATTCATATAGGTTAGTTAGTTGAGATTTATTGTATGGACAGTTGCAATGTGAAGATTAAGGGAAGGTATTTACTGCAGATCTTGTTTTAACGATTCCTGTGCTCAAAATCATAGACAATCAGAAGTGCTTACCCTATAAAAAGTGGCTATGGAGTGTGATGAACTTACTCGCAAGTTGAGAACTTTTGTAACAGAATTTCAAATGCTTAACCTTGCTTGTCAATTTTTACTCTAATTCTATTGTTATTGTTATCGTTTTAGTAGAGCCTAAAAAAGCTATGCTCTTCTGGTATGCAATACAGGTAAAGAGAAGGTAATGTGGTGTAAGTGATATGAAGGAGACCGAGGAAGCCATATTGAGTTGCCAGTCAATCATATATACTTTTTCAATGTGTAATCACAGTAAAAGAATGAAGTTGTTACAGTGATGAAATGCTGGGAAAAGGCTAGTTTGAAATGTATAACTAGAAATATATTTATAGAGTTGGCAAAAGCTTAATGGAATAGCTTGGCAGACGTCTCTAAGCCAAATTTAAAGTTGGTCTTCCCGTTGTCAATTTCTTTTATTTTTTGTTTTAATTTGATGTTTGTGAAACTCATCATGTAAGGAATGGAGTACTTTGCTTTTAGAATTTTTGCTTTTAGTGCACTTTTTTCTTTTAATTTTTTTTTTCTTTCTTTTATTTTCCGCAGTGAAAGTGTTTAGAATGGCAGGGATATCCTGGTGTTCATGTGTATTTGGTTAGAAACTGGAAACCGTTACACTAAAGTGAAGCAAAAAAGAAGAAAAACAAAAAGAAAAAATTATATATATAAATATGTATGTTTGTGTGTATATAATGTATATAAATACATGTGCACACACCTATACACATATGCATATATATTCATACATAATGTATATATACCGGTATATATTGAACAAGAAATTCCCGTTGATGGTACTATGTAATGATTTAAGATCGTTGACGAAACAAATGATGTCCAGCTCTTATGATGTCTGCCAACATGTAGCCTTATTAATGGTGCCTAATTATGCATTTAATGTTGATAGGTATTATATATATGTATCTCACTTGATCTTTTGAATTGTTCATATTTGTTTATCCTTTAAATATTATATGTATTCTTAACACATTACCAACAAAAGGGTTGTTATTTTTTTTTTAAAGTGTGAAGCTACCAAACTAATTATTAACCTTCCTTGGAGAAATTTCAGTTAATTTGGGAAATACAGAATACGAGAGAGACTGAAGTCAGGGTTACTGCCACATAACCAGAAAATTTGCAATAATGAATTTGTGGTCATGTGTAAGTTTGATCTGTTTTTTTATCAACAAGCATTAGGAAGAAAGTTATTAATGCATGGCTATGGTGAGGTAGTAAATTACAGTTTAAGTTGGCTTTTTGTTTTTTTCTTATATATTTTTATAGGAAATACAGCTGGTGTCAACTCTCTCCCATTGGAGAATTCACATCATTGTTTTCTTGTTTTTCTTTAACTTTCAATATCAACCGTAATGAGGAAGATTAGCCGTCATTCCTTTGTTTTTATTCTCCCATTTCCCATGTCCTTGGTTAAATGTGAGTCATAATTCCAACTTCGTCTCTCTCATGTTGTGTTTTATTCATCATGGTATTTATCATTCATTAAATGTAGAATGGAGAAAAATATGGAATTGCAAGGATATAAAGTGAGAGAATGAAAGAGTTACTGTTGTGATGAAAAGGTAAAAATCACAGCAGTCAAACTTGTTCAAGACAGCCACCTATGGGACCTGAAGAAAACTAGTATTGCACAGAGGTGGCTGTCTGAAACAGGTTTACTATGTGACAGAGGTATGTCAAGAGCTGCCCATCTTCTCATAAGACAGAACAAGCTATAGTTTTACTTTTTCTTCTCTTGAATATTAATAATCAGATTAGGATAGCAGAATGCATGGGCTTTTTATCTAGGAAAAATTGAATAGTTTAAGGAATCTCAGCATGATACCATTCTTCCACAAATTGTATTAATTTTACAGATGTTGCAAAGAAAAATCTAACCGAAGTCTACTTGTTGAACTTTACAAAGATTTATGGCACTATGTGGTTAAGAGTTTTAAACCAGAGAAAAAAAAATAGTAGAAACCCTTTGAGAAATAGTATTAGTTTTGTAAGATGTTAGTCCAAGTCAGAGAACTATTATGAAACCTTATCCATGGGATAGCATTAAGATTCTGCATACCTCACAGTGTAACCTTGTCTTCCTATATAATCTGACATCCATTCCCTTCCCCTTTGACCCACCTGAGAAATGTTTTAGATTTGTATGTAAATAACCCAAATGTATGACTGACTGTAAATATACTTTTAATTGTTTTTTTTTCTCTCTGCTCATTTTTGTCTCAAAAAAACGACATTTTCTTAGCTTCACTTTTACATGCATCTTTCCCAATGTAGTGATGTGGTTGGTCCTTGTAACAGGAAAATGCATTGCTGATTAATTTACCAAATATATGTGATACCCAGTATTCATTTAATTTCATTGTTCCTTTGTAGATTGTAATGCAACAGTTGATGAAAACTTGTATTTTTTCCAAATCACTTGGACAGACTTTGAAGATAATGTTGAGTAAATGTGGGTTAATATCTATAGTCTGAATCAGATGTTCTTAAAGTGTATTATTTAAGACAGTGCACTGAACAATAAGCATTTTGTAATGAGTAGGAAATTCTTATATACACACATTTTCATTTCGTCATATGTATACCTTTATTCTTTCAAAATCATATTAGATGGGGGGAAAAATAGACACATTGCTCAACAGGGATTTATTGTGAGCAGTGAAGGCTCCTCATGGGTTCCTCAGGTAAGTCTGGGTCTTACCTGGCCTCACCTGCTGCGCTCAATGATATATTTCACCAGAAATACCACTGAGTAAGTTAAGTTAAAATAAAACCTAATGTACCTAAGAAGGCATTTAACGATATGTTCCCAACCCTAAAAGCATCCCAACTCTAGCAATACTTCAGCATAGAAGTAAGCTGAATTTATATTGTCTAATAACAATAGAATAAAAAGAATAATTGTCTGGCAAAATAAGTACCTGGAAAAATGATAAAAGACTTTGGTAGTTTCACTTGTGTTGGGTATTAAAGCTTGAGTTAGTCTTGCACCAGCATGTCTGGTGGGTAGGATACATTACCAGATTGAGGCATTTTTCGATAAGACGCATTCTCCCAAGTAAATACAAGGGATGTCAGTCTTATGCTAAATACCTGAGGCAGGTGAGTTACCCTAGCTAGCTGCTTGAGCCCAGAGGCCCTCTATCACTGGTGCCATGTTCTGACACCACCTAACTATCACACTGTGGCCTTGACCACATTTTCAAGAATAATTAAAAATATACAAAACTATATACATGCTGTACATATCATTTCTTGTCCTTGACATTATCAGGACTATCTGGGAAGAACACTTTGGTGATCACAATGTCGCCTGTACTGAGAGTCTGGCATTCAGCATCAGCTTTACTTGTGGGCGCTGATGATGAGGGCACACTGTTCAAGGAGGGAGGTGGAGAGGTCTGTGGAGAGAGAGGTGCTCCTTGGGAGTAGCTGTGGCAGTGGCAGCAACACTGAGCAGCTGGGCTGCTAGTGGTGGTGCCTGCAGGAGAAGAACCCCCAGACAATTGTGTAGCTGCTGCTAAAATGGCCTCCAGACGGTCAATCTTCTCCAGCCGGTCCATAGTACCATTACTCAATACCTGCTCCACCATGTTCATGCTCGTGGTGAGTGATGGTGACCCTCCATATCCATCTGCGTCTGCCTCCCCATCGCACCTTGGAGACAACAGTCCTCCCCCTGAACCCCCAGAGCCCCCACTGCCGACACTGCTCAGACTTGGATATTCCCCTTCCTCAACCCCGTCTCGCTCGTCGTCGTCGTCATCATCACTGTTGTCATCGTCATCATCATTCTTGTCAGGAGATTCATCCCTGAAAGACAAAAGTCATTGAATAAGAGGTTGAGGTGAAGAACTAAAAATACATAGATACTTTTATGGTCAGATTTGTTTCAAGGTCTCTTTGCTGTAGTAGTAATATAAGCAGATGGCAATATCCTGAAAAGGAATACAAAGAAGTCTGACTCCATCTTAAAAAACAAGATCATCCTGTAAACAGGGCTTAACAGCCATTTCTCGTGGATGAAGGAGGTTTTTCTTCAACAGTTAGTAAAAAAAAAAAAAAAGTCTTGGATTAGAGATTTGCCAAAAAATACAACTTCAAAATTAAGGAGAATAATAACATGGATATATATGTCTGAAAGTGAAAACCATTTGTGAATATTCTAATGCATCCTGGAACTCGATCTAAATTTACTTGAATATCGTATTTCTAAATAAAGTTATAAAAGGGAAAAGATACCCTAAAATTTCATATTCACAAGAAAATAACCTGCCCCAAATAAATAAAACCCTACATTTCTGATTTCAAATATAAGATTTCGGTGGACTAACCTTTCCTTCTTGCTCTGTAAACGTTCCAATTTCTTAGCGACCTTATAAGACCCTTCCAGCTTCTCGCGTTCTTCATCACTTAATTCTAGGTATCTGAAAACATCAAAATAAAAACAAAATTACAAGACACTTTTCCAGCAGATCTGTGATCGAGATTTTTCACAATGTCTATTAATTCCCACAATATCCCACAACCAGAAAACCACAACATCAGTACTAACACAACACAACTTTAAACAGAGGCTACAATTAAACCGACGTTTAAATCCCACTCACAAAAATCCCCATCGTCAAAACCTTACCTAAGCAATCTGATCTCTCTGTTGGAAAGGACGATGGCTCTGGCTTGGGTGGTCGCGAGCTTTGTCTTGAGTTCGGCGACCTCGGTCTCGATCTTGCGCTGCTTCTTCTTCTGCTTGACCTCCTCCGGCTGGATCATGGCCTCGACCTGCTCCTGGCACAGCTCCTCGAACAGAGGCATGAGGGCAGGGTCTAACTGCCTGGGGATGGAGATAAGAAGGGGATTTTTAGTAAGCATTGCCTGCGGATCATGGGCATTTATTTATATGGATTGTCTCTGTGAAGACTATATGCTGTCATTCTATGCTCGTAAATATATATCTATCAATATATACCTAGAAGGAAAGGAAAGGAGAGAGGGAGGGAGGGAAAGAATGAGTTTATGAGAGAGTGAGAAAGAGCGAGCGATAGATAGATAGAGTGAGAGAGGGAGAGGGGGGGAAGGAGAGGGAGAGAGAGAGAGAGAGAGAGGGAGAGAGGGAGAGAGGGAGAGAGGGAGAGGGAGAGAGAGAGAGAGAGAGAGAGAGAGAGAGAGAGAGAGAGAGAGAGAGAGAAAGAAAGAAAGAAAGAAAGAAAGAAAGAAAGAAAGAAAGAAAGAAAGAAAGAAAGAAAGAAAGAAAGAAAGAGAAAGAGAGAGGGCGAGAGAAATAAAAGAAGGAAAAAAACGAAAAAAAGTAGATACCCACTTCTTCATGGCATCATAGACGGTGGGCACGAGTGCGACCACATCATAGGCCGCGTACACCACCATATCTTCCGTGAGGGGTCGGCGCGCCCAGAAACGCTGGTCTCTCCTGTAGACGTTTTTCATCTGGCGGAAGAAGCGGAGAGTTAAGACTTAAGTTCCGCATGACGTGTCCGCGCGGTGAGGTGATGCAGCGAGTGACATGCTTCGAAGATGATTTATCGCATGGGAATGGGGCGGGCGGAGGTATGCGCGCCAGGTGACATTTATGACAGATGCGCAGCATATAAGTGTTCGAGCTTTATTTCAAGTTCTGCCTAAGAATATCCGCCTGTGATTCTAGTGGCAGAAAATAATGTTAAAGACAGAAGCGCCGAGAAACAGACAGACAAAAAAAATACACAAACGAACAAAACAAACAAAACATACACACACACACACACACACACACACACACACACACGTACATACATACATACAGACAGACAGACACACACACACACACACGGACGTACATCGCATCACTAATGCACGACGTAGAGCGGGACAGAATGTGGAGGCGGACGCTTTTTCTCTCTATCGATCCTACGAATATAGAAGTGACGAAAAAAACAAACAAACAAAACAAACGCATCATAAGTTTTAATTACAAAGTACAGATAAAACACAGACCAAAGATAAAAGACACGAACCAAGAAATCCTAATCAAGGAAATCTCCACTACGTAATCGCGAGATAAATAAAAGTGTCCTTACACCCTTGAACACAAAGGGTTGCATAATAATGGAGCGAAAAATTGCAACAAACACCCGTGCCTTTTCCTCTCGCCATACCAGCCCCAGGAAATACGTCGATAGCTATAATCGCACTCTATAACGGAAATTCCAGGCCATTCCACTTTGATAAAAAGGTATTCCATGACGGCTCTGGGTTCTGGCGGTTTATACTGTTTGTGTGTATGTGTGTGTGAGTGTTTGTGTTTGTGTTTGTGTTTGTGTGCGTGTGTGTGTTTGTGTGTGTGTGAGTGAGTGAGTGTGTCAGTGAGTGGGTGAGTGAG
>NW_028234434.1:20627781-20635281 GCF_977035675.1 Penaeus japonicus
AGGAGGGGGGGAGTGGGAGGGAGGGAGAGAGGGTAAGAAGGAGGGGGGGGAGGGAGAGGGAGGGTTAAGAGGGGGGGAGGGGGAGAGGGAGAGAGGGTAAGGAGGAGGGGGAGGGGGAGAGAGGGTAAGGAGGAGAGGGAGAGAGAGAGGGTAAGGAGGAGGGAGGGAGGGAGAGAGAAAGAGAGAGAGATTGACGGAAGGAGGGAGACGGAGAGAGAAAAAAAAATATATATATATATACATATATATATATAGAGAGAGAGATAGAAATAGATAGAGAGAAAGAGATAGGGGGAGGGAGGGAGAGAGAAAGAGATAGGGGGAGGGAGGAAGAGAGAAAGAGATAGGGGAAGGGAGGGAGGGGAGGGAGGGAAGGAGATAGTATTTCTTCACATAATTCTTTTTAACAGCAAATAGGACAAGGTGGATCAGCTGACTTGAAGTGTTCAAGTATTGACTAATCTGCAAGAAAAATCCAAAACAAACGTCGGACGCGGAAAAGGGAACACAGCTAAATTGCAAAAGAGAAAGAAGAGTATAAAACAAAAAGAAAAGGACTTGAAAAGGACGACGTAACTAGGGAGACAAAGAGCTGAATCGTCGAATTCCAAGCGAACGAAAAAAATCGAAATGGAAAGCTCACCTGAGTATCGAAAACGTTTTTCAGCGTCACGCCAAACTGGTGGTAGAGGGCGCCTGCATCGCCACGGCAGTCGTGAGCCACCTGGGGAGAGAAAAAGGTTTTAGATTATTTCAATGGTACTGTATCACACAGTTGGTGAATTAGCATGCAAAATACCGTTGAAATTGTGATAAAATATCCCTGGATAATATCAGCACTAAAAGTAAAACAAAACGTGAAATAGAAAGAACTAGAAAAATAATAAGTCATCATACGCGTTTTTTGCCGCAAAATAAAAAAAAATAAAAAAATAAATTGAAAAGGTACACCAGGGAAATACGGAAAGCTAAAGTGATACACGAACACCAATTGTACTGATATTCTGAACAAATGCAAAATCGCATCAAAATACGAATCCACTGACTACAAACACCAACAATAAACAAATGCACACCAACCGAATAAACAGAGCATAATCACGCAAAATAAATAAATAAACAGATAAACAAAAACGAACATTCAGCCTCCCCACAACTTTCATACGCGCATACATAATGCAATGAACAACACTCATTTTCATGTCAGGGAAACCGGAACCTGTGGATTTTCCCTTCATTATCCGAATAACATATCGGACGCGAACCGGAACAACGTACAGATCATTGAATGTAGGGGGCAGGAGGGAGGGGAGCGAGTGTGGGAGGGTCGGAGAGGGAGGAGAGAAGGGGAGAGGGAGGGGAGAGGGAGGAGAGAGGGGGAGAGGGTGGGAGGGGAGAGAGGGAAAGAGGGAGAGATGGATGAGAGAATGAGAGAGAGGGAGAGGGAGAGGGAGGTAGAGAGGGGGGGTAAGGGGGAGATAGATAGATAGATAGATAGATAGAGAGAGAGAAAGAAGAGAGAGAGAGAGAGAGAGAGAGGACAGGGAAAGGGAGAGAATATCAAAATAAGAACAAGAGAGGAAATCAAAGCAAAAGAAGGGAAGAGACAGAAACAAAGAGAAAGATCGAAAGAGCAAAACAAACAGGGAAAGAGCGGGAAAGAGAGGCAGAACTCGTAACCACAAGTAGGCTATGGCGACACAGGTGTGATCTGGGTCAGCAATTACAGGTGTGACACACGAGTAGTTTCAACGTTTTCCCGCTGGTCAGGAAATTCTCTCTCGTTCTCTGTGTCTGTCTGTCTGTGTCTCTCTCTCTGTCTATTCGGGCTGTACGTCTGTCTCTCTCCTTGTGTGCGTATGAAACTGTCTATCTGTCTGTGCTTTTATCAATCCGTTTAAATGTCTTACCGTTTGTCTGTCTACCTGTGTCTGTCTCTGTATCTGTATTTCAGTCTGCCTGATTGCTTGTCTACCTGACTGTACGTAATTGTCTGACCATCTGTCCGTCTGTTCGTATATCTATCTATCTGTGCGCCTCTGACGTACTATCTATCTATCTGTACGCCTCTAACTTACTATCTATCTATCTGTCTGCCTATGTAGGCTTTCTTTTCTGTTTATGTCCCTCCTCCTTCCTGTCTCTCTCAGAAGGCGTCGGAAAAGGGAAGGGGAAAAAATAGAGAGGAAATCATACGCAAGGGAAGAGCGAGAGACGGAAATTAGAGGGATGTGTTAATATACTAATTGATGGCCATATATGGGTAGGGAGAACAGGGAGAGGGAAGTAGACGAAAGGGAATAAGTGGAGAGAGAAAAAAATAGAAGAAAATATTAATAAGAGAAAGAAAGAGAAACGAAAGACGAAACAAATAGAAAACGGAGAAGCAGAAGCGGGAGGGGGGGGGAACAAGCGTAAACAGAAAACGGGAGAATCGCAAACGGGAAAGATGAAAGGAAAAAAAAAGAAAAAAAAAAGAGAGAGAGAAAAGAAAAGACAAGCAGCAGAGAAACATAAAACAAAAAGAGAACAAAGGAAAAGAGAAGAAAAAATGAGCAGAAAAGCAGGTGAAACAAGGGGGGGAGGGAAAACCCGCGCCACGACAAAGGACTGCTCATTGCTCACTTCCATTGCATGCGGACACCAGTGCTGGACACGCAAGTCAACATAAAAAAGATAATCATGTTTACATTTTTACATGACAGATTTTCACGTCTATACGCATCTACGATTTTTCTTTCTTTTATGACTTCATGTATCATAGTCTACGATAAATAGTTACATTATAAAAATATATACACAGATAATTACGATAATTACTCCATAATTATCTTCTTTTGGAGCCAACAAATATAACAAAACAGCACTGGAATCTACCATAACAATATCAACGAAGTAAGGTAAGCATTTCTTAATTGGAATAATTAAAATAACTTCGTGTGTGTGTGTGTGTGTGTGTGTGTGTGTGTGTGTGTGTGTGTGTGTGTGTGTGTGTGTGTGTGTGTGTGTGTGTGTGTGTGTGTGTGTCAGAGTGAGTGAGTGAGTGAGTGAGTGAGCGAGTGTGTCAGAGTGAGTGGGTGGATGACTGACCGAGTGTGTCAGAGTAAGTGAATGAGTGACCGTGTGTGTCAGAGTGAGTGAATGAATGAGCGAGTGTGTCAGAGTGAGTGAATGAGTGAGCAAGTGTGTCAGAGTGAGTGAGTGAATGAGTGACCGAGTGTGTCAGAGTGAATGAGTGACCGAGCGAGTGTGTCAGAGTGAGTGAGTGAATGAGTAACCGAGTGTGTCAGAGTGAATGAGTGACCGAGCGAGTGTGTCAGAGTGAGTGAGTGAATGAGTGACCGAGTGTGTCAGAGTGCGTGAATGAGTGAGCGAGTGAGTGAGTGAATGAGTGACCGAGTGTGTCAGAGTGAGTGAGTGAATGAGCGAGCGAGTGTGTGTCTGAGAGTGGAGCGAGTGAGAGTGCGCGTCGGTCCCCAATCCCCCGCGTGTGAGCTAAAGAAAGGATACAGTGCGCATTCGTCTTTCTCCGTGACAACCAAGGTGGTCTTTGAGGAGCTATAAATACGTAAAAAGTGGGAGTCCTGAACGCCGCGATGATTGCGGAGGGCACGAAGGAGGCCGAGGAGGAGGCCACGGAATCCGCAAACACAAATTTGGATCCTTTTTGACTTCAGAAAATATGGACTTGCCTTGAGCACCATTATATTTTTCTTGTGTCTCCTCTCGGGTCCCACAACACAAGGCAAATAAACGCAATATTCACAGGTACACGCACATACCATGCACAATTACACACATCAATTCACAGATACACAAACGCTCATCCAGACAAACAAAGACAGAGACAACTTCAAAAATAGCATATTCTTTTCAGGTTTCTAACCATTCGCTCTAACTGGACAATCTAATAAACCAGCCAAAAAGCGTCCTCAAATGCAACAATTGCAACAATTACGTCCTACAATCAGCTTCCATAAAGATGATCAACAAAAAGAAAGCAATAACAATAAAGTCAATAATAAAAACAAAATCAAGCGGAAAGAAGTAATGAATATCCATTTTCATTTGCAAAACGACATTACACCAAATCAACGACGACTTTCATCATTGCACAGAATACTGTTATGCTCTATGCTCATCAGGCGAAAACTAATTACTAACACACATATTAATATCAGAATTACAGAACTCTCTCCAATAATGAAATTTCTTAACAGCACAGGGCAGTATCGGAGTTGCAACTGATGCCAATGCCTCTGTAAATGGCGAAGCGTACAAACTAATAATTCTCCTTCATTCTAAGGCCTCTTCTCGGACCATATAATCACCCATAGAATCACTCGTTTCTCCTAGATTCTCCTTCGTTCTAAAGCTCGTTCTCAGACCCCAGAATCATCCGTGTTATTAGGACTCTGTTGAATAGCCTCTGTACGAAACGGTCCTTGCTGTTAGCCCCGCCCGCCCCCCCGCGAGTCCTCTATGACGTCCTGACGACCGGGGGCTTCCTCTTCCTATGATCCTTGTACCTGAAGGCCTTCCGTGCGTCATCATGTCGGTAGTATATTAATTTTAATTAAAAAAAATTATATTATCATTATATATATATATATATATATATATATATATATATATATATATATATATATATATATATATATATCTTTGTGATTGTAGATAGAAGGCCTTAAAACCACCCATCAAACCCATCAAACACACCAAACGAACAAACAAAATAAAAAAAAAGTGCACGCACACACATACACACACACACTCATCTCATTCTCTCCCTCTTTCTCTCTCCTCCCATTGCAATTATGGTTGCTTCTACCAGTAACGCGAATGGAGATTTTATTCATAATAATAGCAACACTACTATTAATATGAATAACGATAACTCGTCAATTTTCTGAGACGATGAAAGAGATAACGGTGATGGTGATGATGATAACACTTGATAACAAGAACAAAATAATTACAAACAACTATTGGTAAGGTTGATGATAACTCATAATGATAAACTACCTATAATGATCGGGGTAATAACAGGACCGATGCCGGTGATGAAGATAATACAAATAAATAACAAGAATAAGAATAATTGCAGTTACTATGACATCCGCCAAATCACCCTCACCTTAACAATGAAATAAAATAAAAATAAATAAAATAATAAAAAACAAAATAACACTCAAGGAATTACAAGAGACAACCAATAAATAAAGCAATAAACAAAGGAATCAACACAAGGCAAGCTCTACACTTCACGAACAAAAACCCAAGGCGCTCACAATTACAAGGGAGCTGCAACCCCCTCCCCCCATTTCCCCACATCCTCACTTCACCCCTTCCCCCTCCCCCTCCCCCTCTCCTTAACCCTTCTTTAGTATCATGACTGGAATGGGAAGGTGGAAGAAGGGAATGAAGAGGAAGAGGGGGGAATAAGAAGGCAAAGAGGGAAGGGGTAAGGGCGAGGAGGAGGGAAAGGGGAAAAGGGAGGAAAATGAGAAGGGGAAAGAAAAAGAGAAGGAAAAGAAAGGCAAAGAAAGGAAAAGAAAGGAAAAGAACGGCAAAGGGAATAAGAAGGAATAAGTGGTGAAGAAAGTAGGGGAGGAGAAATAATTTGGGAAGAAGTATGGACAGGGCAAAGAGAAGGGGATAAAGGGGGCAGAAGGGCCGAGGGGAGGGGGGGGGGGAAGAAAAGAGAGAGGGGTGTATCGACACCACAAGCGTCTGTACAGATCAATATACGCCCTTCATGTCACGCTCGGTCACGCCACGTCACTGACCCCCAACAACAGAGGTCTGCCACAAGAGAGAGAGAGAGAGAAGAAAGGGGGGAGAGGAGGAATGTCACGTGACTAGCTTGCCGTCCCCCTCTCCTTCCCCTACTAAAGACTAGTAATGAGAGGACAAACAAGAGGGCGAGGTGGGGAGAAGAGAGGAGGGAGCTAATAATTAATCTCCCTTCCTTCTTTTGTTCCTCCATTGGCTTTAAAAGATGGCGTGCTATATCACTCCCCTTCTTCCCCTCCCTCCCCCCCTTATGCCTCACCCTCTCCAATCCCTATCTACCCGAGATCAGCTGATCGCCATTGCGTTTGCCAGAGCAGGGTAAGAGGAACTACAAAAAAGGAAAGATATTTGCATGTTACAAACACGTTCACTGCATCACCACCACCACCTCTCCCTCTCCCTCTACTCCTCCCCCCCCTTACCCCACCCTCTTTCGCCAATGCTGCCGCCATGTGCTCTAGCAACAGCACCCGTACCCCCTACCCCTTACCCCAACCGCCTCCCTCCCCCACTCCCCCCCAAGACAAGATTCCCATGACGCTCATGACGCTGCCACATCATTATCGTCATTAGCATGCACAATCTCTAACTCGACTACCTCTGCAATCCTCCTGCTTGCACTCTCGCCTCTGCAAAAGCCTTGGGAGTTTTTTTGTTTTTTTTTAGGCTTCAAGGGGCAGGTGGAATTATCGTTCACGTAACGCCTTGCTATTTATAGGTGTGTGTGTAATGTGTTCTTTCAGGTCGCACTCCATTCCATCTACCTACAGTCATCGTCGTCTCTTCCTCCTTCTACTTCTCCTTCTCCTTCTTCTTCTCCTCCTCTTAGTTCATAGTCATCACGGTCTTCTCCAGTCCATCCTCTCCATTTCCTATCTGTCCCTTATTCAATCCACCTCCTCCTCTCCAGCTCCTTTTCCTCCTATCCTCACTTCGCTTAACATACGAAGCCCGTCCGCCCACGTCCTATTTACCATCGACTGTGTCTGGCAAAGCATTCAACAAGCCTGACATGTCTTGTACTACCCACCATCATTTGTCTATCCGCCTGCCGCTTATTCCTTCTCTTATTTTCCTCCCTATCTCCTCTCTTGGCATCAACACACTCGCAAATGCATGAACGATGATATAACGTAGACAATTAGGGGAAGAAAAAAAACACAAGAAAAATCTTCATTGAATCTTCCTCGACATTTCACTCGAGATTCCAGTTTCTAAAAACATCCCCCCCCTCTCTCTCTCTCTCTCTCACACACACCCTCTTTAACTCCCTATAATTTACCTGTACAGCCAGGTATTATTCCCTCTTCTCACCGCTTGCAATTTGCAAATGAAGAGGGAATACAGCGAAGCAGACGACACAATGAAGACAGAGGAAGAAGATGAAGAACGAGCAAAAGGAACAGAAACTTAAGATAAAAACGAAACAAAAATTAGCGAGACAGACGTAAAAAAAGGAGAGAGAAGAGAGGACAAGTGGGACAGAAGATGAGGTAAATGAAGGGGCAGAGAAGAGAAGAGAGGAGAGAGGGAAGACAGAAGTGAGTAGAGAAAAGAGACGCGAGAGAAGACAGAAGAGAGAGGAGAGGAGAGGAGAGAAAATAGGAGAAAAAAACCCGCTAGAGAAGATAAAAGAGACAAGCTAAAAGAGAAGAGAAGAGAAGAGAAGAGAAGAGAGAGCGGCGATCCAGCCCGCCGTCGCAT
>NW_028234434.1:20637781-20655281 GCF_977035675.1 Penaeus japonicus
GCCAAAAGCATGGAGGAAGGGAGGAAGGGAAGGAGGGAAGGAGGGAAGGAGGGAGGGAAGGAGGGAGGGAGGGAAGGAGGGAGGGAGGGGGGAGGGAAGGAGGGTGGGGGGAGGGAAGGAAGGAGGGAGGGAGGGAGGGAGGGGGGGAGGAGGGAAGGAGGGAGGGGGGAAGGAAGGAGGGAGGGAGTGAGGGAGGATGGGAGAGGAGATGATAGGAGAGGAAAGAGGAAAGTGGAGGCGGGGCAAGAGAAGATAGAAGAAGGAAGAAGAGAGGTGATGGGGGAGTGGAGAAAAAGGGAGGACAAGAGAGAGGAGAGAGAGAGAGAGAGGCGGGAAAACTGACACAACGGCACACCAAATACAACGGCAATGCGAGAGTGTCCGGACTTCCTTTTCTAATCTCTCACCAGCCCTTCCAAAGGGAAAAGGACAACGCTCTCGAACAAAACAAAACAAAAGTAAAACACACAGAACAAAACAACAACAAAGAAAGATCAAAAATATTTGTAACAGACTAACGGATCACGAGGCTAAGCAACTGTGAGTCATTCGCCCCTTTTTCTTTAAATAATTATCGCATCTTATAGATCAATATTGCTCACAAATATAATGTCCGAAAAAAAAACGGAAAAGTAAACGAAAAAATGTTCATATCGTAAAAAGAAGTCTGCTCTTGCATAGTCCTCATAAAATTCCTTCAAAATAATAATCGCAAACGTAATAAAAACAAAAATTGTAACAATTAAAAAACAATAACACCAACTATGTCGTGATAATAAAAACATCACACAAGCTATAAAGAACATTACGCAAACAAACGAGGGGGAGGGGGGAGGGGGATGCGGATAGGAGGAGGAGAGGGAGGGATAGGAGGAGACAGGAGGACGAGGGAAGGGGGGATAAGAGAAGAAGGAGGGGTGGTAGGGAAAGGAGGGGAAAGGGAAGGGGAAGGAGGGTTAGGAGGGATGGGGAGGGATACGAGGGATGAAAAGGGAGAGGGAGGGGGCATTTCTCTCCCTCCTCCCCTCTTCAGCGTACCGCTAACCGGCCAATTATCTGGGCGCTTAAATCACGTCTGACCAGATACAGACACGCGCAAGGGAAAGGCAGAGGGAGAGGGAGGCCGGGGAGAGGAAGGGAGGCGGGGGAGAGGAAGGGAGGCGAAGGAGGAGGGAGGAAGGGAGGCGAAGGAGGAGGGAGGAAGGAGGATGGAGAAAGGGAGGATGGAGAAAGGAGGAGGAGGAGAGGGAGGGGGAGGGAGAGGGAAAGGGGAGAAGGGAGGTTGGGGAGAGGAAAGAGGAAGGAGGGAAGTGGAAGGAGGAAGGAGGAGGGGGGTAGGAAAGGAGAAGAGAGAGAGGAGGGGAGGCAGGGGAGAGGAAGGAGGAAGGAGGAAGGAGGAAAGAGAAAAGGGGAGGGGGAGGGGAAGGTAGGAGGAAAGGGATAATGGAAAAGGAGGAAGGAGGAAGAAGAAGGGGGATTGGGGAAGGGATAGGAGAAGGAGAGGGGAGTGGTAGGAGTGGGAGAAAGAGAAAGAGAAAGAGAGAGAGAGATCAGAACTCACTAGATTCACCTCTAATTCCCATTAATCGATCAATAAATAACAAGAATCAACACACCTTTCCTGATCTACCTGTCTATCTCCTACAGGGCGTGCAGCGTGTGTGTGTGTCGGGGGGGGGGGTATGGGGGTATGGGGGGATATGTAAGCAAAGTCCTACAGCCTTATCACAAATTAGCACGACATGGGTCTAAATCACGGGAGCATTGCCCTGGTTCGCCGACCCCTCTCTCTATCCCTCTGTCTATTTATCACTCCAGTCTTTGTCTGTGTCTGTATCTTTGTCTGTCTCTCAACTTCTCCTTTCCCCTTAATATATATGTATTCACCTGTCTGTCTGATAGTACCTCATCCCACTGTATCCCTACCCCCTCCCCTTTATCTCTTTCTGCCGCTGGTATCCCCATCCTCCACCAAGTCATCCTCCACCCTTCCCAGTCTCCCCCCACCCCTTTATCTTCCTCCTCGCTCCCCTGTTTCCCTGGGCGGCCGTCACGTGTCACGAAGGGCGAAGCACACCACGCAGGCGCGGCCGGCGGCACCAGGCAGGTCAGCGGGTGACTCACGGCGGGGGAAGGAAGGACAGGTTCCCCCTCGAGGTATACTGTCCCAGGATGAATCAGTCTGCCAGACGCAGGATCTCGCTCTCCGGTGGGGGGTGGGGTAGGGGGGGTGGGGGTGGGGTGGGGTGGGGGTGGGGGTGAGAGTGGGAGTAGGAGTAGGAGGTGGGGAGGGGGTGCGAGCGGTAGAGGAAGGTGGTGGTGGTGGGTTTGGTAAAAGGATGAGAAGAAGGGTGCGGGGACGTAAGAGAGGTGAGGAGAAGGGAACTGGAGACATGATAGGAGAGAAGAACAGAAGGCAGGTGAGGAGAAAAGACCAAAGGGTAGGAGAGAAGAGGAGAGGAAAAGCAAGCAGAGGGTAGAAAACCAGAAGAAAGAGAGAGCAGTAGGAGTAGTAAAAGAGAGGGGAGAGAAGGAGGGCCGGGATGAGGACAGTATCCTTCCTACTCTCCTTACATAAAACAGCGCCGTAGGAATTTAAAGGTCGCATCCAAAATAAAATCCCTAAGCATTATGAGTAAATCGATATCCCTAGTCGTCACATGGACCACAACTACTAAAGAGACAATAACACCACCACCACCACATTAAACTAGTTCTGTTACTAAATATGGCGCCGCGTGAAACGGGAGAATGGCAACAGCAGAGACACAAAGACGAAGAACAGAATGAAAGAAAAGTGACGAGAGAACGAAGGACACAAGAGACGAACGAGCAACACAGACAGACGAACGGAAAAGGAGGAAAAAGCCCGAGGAAAGTAAACAAAGGATCGTGTATGAGGTAATGAGAGCGGCGGCGGCGCACGAGGCGACCGCGTGGAGAGGCCAGGTGACTTCACCTGCCGCGCTGGTCACGTGGGCGACCGGATCAGGCTTGTCTTGGGAAGGGACGATGTACATACAGACAAACCTACACACACATACATATATACATAAGAATACATACACACTCACTACTCACTCTCTCTTTTTCTGTGTGTGTGTGTGTGTGTGTGTGTGTGTGTGTGTGTGTGTGTGTGTGTGTGTGTGTGTGTGTGTGTGTGTGTGTGTGTGTGTGTGTGTGTGTGTGTGTGTGTGTGTGTGCGTGCGTGTGTGTGTGTGTGTGTGTGTGTGTAGATATAAATATACATTTAGTGTACACATTAAAAGAAACTGTCACTTATCTACTGTCAGTGCCGTCCCTATCACTACGTTGCGCAGAGTTATAAACAAACCCCCCTTCCCCTCCCCTCCCTCTCCCCATCTCCGGCTCGCACCCCTCACCCCAAGGTATCTCCCCTCCGGCATTAAAAACGCGACGGTAAACATTATCGGACAATTTAGCGTTTTATTCCTGGAGAATTTGTGGAAAAGTCGTGATATTCTGCAGTTAAATGGAAGCAGTAGAAGTGAAGGTCCCTGACATGACCTCTTCCCTTCGCTTCCCATCTTCTGTTTGTGTTTGTATGAATATGTGTTTGAGCGTGTGCGTGTGCGTGCATGAGTGTATGTGCGTGCGTGTGCGTGCGTGCATGTGCGTGTGCGTGCGTGTATGTTTCTAAATCACCATCGTCACCTACTATTTTCTCCTAGTTCTTGCACCTTAGACCGTACGCTGCCCCCGTAATTCTCTATTATCCGAGTTCTCATGTCTCCTCTTTCTTTCACAGCTTCCTGTTTTTACGAGAGAAAGAAAAGACTCAAATAAAAGGGAAGTGAAGGATGGGGTCTGCGTAGGGAGGAAGAAAGCGAGAGAGCGGGAAGGGTGCGAATGGAGGGAAGGAAAGCAAGAGGGGGGGAAGAAGGGTGAATGGAGAGGGAGAGCAGGAGTAGTGAAAGAAGGAAGGGAGATAGACAAAAGAGTGTGAGAGAGAAGCAGGGAGGAAAAGGATGAGGAAATGACACAGAGAGAATGGAGTGGGAAAGAAGGGGTCGTGGAGGAAACAGAGAAGGGGCGAAAGAAGGGAAAAGGAAGGGGTGGCGAAGGGGCAGGAAAGGAACCAGGGACAGGTGGGCGGAGGGAGACAAGAGTAGGGACCAAGGGGCGGGTGTGACGATCACCGGTCAGATTACACATCCAGGGGGGGCGGGGAGGGAGGAGGGAGGAGGGAGGAGAGGGGAGGGGAGAGAGAGAGAGAGACCCCGTTCATCCGGCTGTTGCATCGAGTTGCAAACCCGAGAAGTTGGCGGCCAATGTAATGTATTACTGCATCCTTACGCCACGCTGCAACACAAACACGTCCCTCGTAACGCTGTAGTAAGGCGATGGCAACAAACAGACGTGGATACACATCTGCATAGGCCTAGCGACATAGGGAGGTAGAATATCAAAACCCAAATGATAATCCCCCTTAGGCCTATCAATTTATCTTCTTTTGGTCACACGCACAAAAGGCCAAAAATAGCGATTTGTTGGTTGTCTCTGAACGCGCCGTCGGCAATTTTTATATATTGAGCGTCACCTTGAGTTGCAACTACGACTGCTGCATCTAGATCAAGCACTAGAACTTTCCATGCGAAACACTAACAGGGAGTTGTTGGTATGTCGGTCGGTCTCTCTCTCTCTCTCTCTCTCTCTCTCTCTCTCTCTCTCTCTCTCTCTCTCTCTCTCTCTCTCTCTTTCTCTCTCTTTCCTCCTCTCTCTCTTTCTCTCTCTTTCCTCCTCTCTCTCTTTCTCTCTCTTTCCTCCTCTCACTCTTTCTCTTTCCTCCTCCTCCTCCTCCTCCTCCTCTCTCTCCCTTTCCCACCTACCCTCCCTTCCTTTCTCCCTTTCCCACCCACCCTCCCTCCCTCTCTCTTCCCTTCCCTTCCCTCCCTTTCTCTCCCTCTCAACCCCACTCCCTCCTCTTCTCTCTCGAAAAAAAAAAATCCCTTCACCTGATCACCACCACTTAACCCGCCAAATCAGCATCGTCGTCATATAAAAAACACGCGTCGGCCCAGCCATCACATCCCATCACCACACTTTCGTCCCGTCATCACCTTCCACCCGTCTCCACGCAATCCTACTCCCCATGCTGACTTGCCCTGCGTGCAGTCGAGCGTGCATGATTTTGCTTTCTTGCTTGCCCGTCTGCTTTCATGGTCGATTATATTTTCTATGTTCTCAAGGTAAAAACTTAAAAGATTTTGAAGCGCGTATATACATGGAGGGTGGTTATGAATGATGGGAAATTCGGTGTGATGAGATACCTCTCTCCCTTGTGTTTTTCTTGACGTTGAATGTTCCCTTTATTCCTTATCTTTTCCTTGACGCTGAAGGTTCCTCTTTTCCTTATCTTTTCCTTGACGCTGAAGTTTCACTTTCTTCTTTTCCTTTCCTTGAAGACGAACATTCCCTCTCTTCCTTATCTTTTCTTTGACGCTGAAGTTTCCCTCTCTTCCTTACCATTTCCTTGACGCCAAAGTTTCACTTTCTTCCTTTTCCTTTCCTTGACGACGAACATTCCCTCTCTTCCTTATCTTTTCCTAGACGCCAAAGTTTCTTTCTTCCTTATATCTTCCTTAACGCTGAAGGTTCCTCTTTTCTTTATCTTTCCAATGACGCCAAAGTTTCACTTTCTTCTATATCCTTTCCTTGACGCCGAAGGTTCCCTTTCTCCCTTGTCTTTTCCTTGACGACGATATTTCCCTCTTTTCCTTATCTTTTCCTTGACGCCAAAGTTTCCTTTCTTTCTTATTTTTTCCTTGGCGCCGAAGTTTCACTTTCTTCCTTATCTTTTCCTTGACGCCAAAGTTTCACTTTCTTTCGCCTGTCATTGAACGGTTCTATATATATACGCATCCTTTTCCGTAAGTTTCCTTCGTCATAATTCCTCATTTCCCGTCCTTTCTCTTTTCCGTCTTTTAATTACATTATTCTCTTCCTATGCCTACCCCAGTTCATCCCACCTCTTTTCGCTGACCACTCTACTTCTCTCCCTCCCTCTCCCTCTCTCTTTCATCCTTACATCCGTTCTCCCTCTTTACTAACCATCACAACGCCACCTTCAAACCCAATGCCACCCATAGCTTCTCCTCCACCTCCACTACAACTACTACTATTTTTAATCCACCTACACCCCCTCTCCACTTCCACCTCCACCCTCCTCTCCACATCCACCCTACCTCCACCTCCACCCCACTCTCCACTTCCTCCTCCACCACCTCCACCTCCTTTCTCTTCCGCCGGCCGCACCTGTAGCGCTTCTCCGGCAGCCGACAAGCAATCATCCCTTAATGGCTGGATTAACCTGCGCTCCTCAATTACCCCTTAATATACGCCCTCTGAAGTCATCACTTTCGCTCGCCGGCTCTCGCTCGGTCTCGCTTTGTCTGTGTGTCTGTCTGTGTGTAGGTTATGTCTGTTTATGTTTGCTTTTTCGTTTTTGCTCTCTCTCTCTTTCTCTTACTTTCTCTCTCTCTCTCTCTCTCTCTCTCTCTCTCTCTCTCTCTCTCTCTCTCTCTCTCTCTCTCCCTCCCTTCCTTCCTTCCTTCCTTCCTCCCTCTCTCCCACTCCCTATCCCTCTCTCTCTCTCCCTTTCCCTCTCTCTCTCTCCCTCCCTTTCCTCCTCTGTTCGAGCCCAACGAGTCACAAATACGACGTTAAGTCTCGATCAAATAAATCCACATGTGATGAAAAGTCAGTCGAAATCCCCAGTCACGTGTGAGGCTAAAAGTGTTACATCATTTCCGAAACTATCCATTAGACGCCATTTATGTGGAAGGTTTTGTGGATATTCCTAATAGGAAAAGAATCGGTATTTCTCTGATTTACAAATGCATACAGTATTGTCGTATCTACTTACTTATCTATATAAATCAGTAAAAAATAATGCTACCAATAACAGTAATAATAATAATAATAATAATAATAATAATAATAATAATGATGATTATGATGATGATAATAATACTGTGATAATAATAATGACGATGATGATGATAATAACAATAAAAATAAGAACAATAGCATTATAAATTAATAATAAAATTAATTAAAATATCATTATCTAACAATAATCAATGACACAATAATATAACGAACCATAATAGTAACAATAATGGCAATATCATTAAGAATAATTATCACAAAAAAAAACTACATAAGCAAATTAAAATGATCGTGAAGGCCCACGCACAATCGCACATACCCACGCAGCCTATCCCGGGCTGACCGACACCAGAGTGGGAAACTCGGAGCGGCGCCCGCGAGCGCGCACCGGAAGCACAAGGGTCTCGGGCGACGCCTCGCTTTAACACACAAGTTCCTGTGTAACCGTGCTTGTTTGCCGCTGCCCCTGTCTGCCTCTCGCTGCCTCTCCGCCTGTCTACCTCGCGTACTATTCTTGTATATTACTTATTACCCCTCCTCCTTTTTACTAAATCTAGATACATTTTATCTTCTCTCTCTCTAGTCTGTTTATTTGCATCTCCGCCATTCAAAAAAAATCCTTCGCTTTCTCTTCTCTTCCTCTCACCATCCTATTCCTTCCCCGCCGTCTGCTTGTCTTCCTGCCGTGGATATCTATTGGCTACTTCGTAAGGGAAGAAGATACGACGTCGCAAAAAAAAAAAAATATATGTAATAATTCTCTCCATTAGACATCCTGTCCTGCCTGCCTGTTCGTCTGTCTTTCTCTGTCTGTATCATCTACTCACACTCCATGCACCATTTCGTCCGGTGACCCACTCACCTGAAATGATAAAAAAGTCAAAATCAATTTCTCTCTCTTTAAAAAAGAAAAGAAAAAATAAATAAACCGTATCTACTTGTTTAAAAAAAGAAAATATCGTTTCAGTTTTATTCACAAATACATTCTATATATACCTGGAAATAGGGTATACAAAAAAAGGATGAAAACAGCATGGAAAAAAACTGTATTGCAGAATTCCTTACAGGTGGGAATATTGCACTGCTGTTTTCAATTACCATAAAACAATAATAATTCACACCCACAATACCCCTTTCGCGCCAATTCCGGGATTTTTACTTACTTTAAATAAATGCAATTACGGCTCTCTATCCACCTCCATATGAGAGGGAGAAGAGAGAGAGAGAGAGAGAGAGAGAGAGAGAGAGAGAGAGAGAGAGAGAGAGAGAGAGAGAGAGAGAGAGAGAGAGAGAGAGAGAGAGAGAGAGAGAGAGAGAGAGAGAGAGAGAGAGAGAGAGAGAGAGAGAGAGAGAGAGAGAGAGAGAGAAATAGAGAAATAGACAGATAGATAGATAGATAGATAGATAGAGAGAGAGAATCGAAAATAAGGGAAAGAAAATGGAGAAAAGAGGGAAAGCAAAATGAAAAAAGAAAGAAAAAGAAAAAAATGGAGAGGGAAAAGTAATCAGGGAAAGAAATAAACGAGGGGAAGAAAATGGAGAAAAATGTGGGAAATTGTGAAAGAATAGGGTAAAAGAGAAGAAAATGTTAACATTTGAAAAAAATAAAAAAAGGAAAAAGCATGGGAAAGAAAAGAGAAAAAGAGAGGGAAAGAAAGGCCGGAAAAAGAGGAAATGAAGAGTAGGAAAAGAGATAAGGAGACGAAAAAAAGAATGAAAATAGAAGGAAAACGAAACAGGAAAATAAGACGTAAAATAGAAAAGAGACGAAAGGATAATAACAAAAAAAAAGTGAGAAAGAAAATGAAAAAAAGAAAAAAACAGGAGAGAAAAGTGAAAACATAAGGGTAAGAAGAAAAAAAAAGAAAAAAAATGAAATTGGCTTTAAAAGAAAAGAAAAAGAAAACAAAGCCAAGCGACCCTTGAAATTTCTCAGTCGAAGCCTAAACCGATGCCTCAGTCTCCGCGTCCACGAAGCTCCCTTAGCCTGAGACAAAGGAAGTTTTTTTTTCAGACAATTTCAAAATGATCAGCAAAAGGATATATGAAAAATAAAAGCAGGTGGAAGAGAAAGAAAGAAAGAAAAAATAAATAAATGAGACACAAAGGAAGGACAAATAACGAGAAGAGATGTAAGGAAAAGCTTTTGGTTCTCTCATTTTTTTCTAGCTTTCGTTAGCTATCCTATTTTCTTCCTATTATGCATGTATACATAAATATGTGTGTGTAACATCTATAACTATATCTAAAACTCGAAATACATATATAACATTCGTGCACACAATGGCGAGAGCACAGGCAGAGGACACGGGACGCGCAGAAGCGAGTTCTCATGACCAACGCTACGCTAACCTACACATTTATAACAACACGTTCTGGAACCCGGCTGATTCACAGGTTATTGTTGAGGTGACGTCCTGCAGGTGAGGGGACCGGGGAGGGGATAGGAAGGTGGGAGAGACTGGGGGAGTGGAAGGGGGAGTGGGGGTGGAAGGGAGAGTGGGGAGTGATGGGCTGTGGTGGTGGGGGGATGGGGGAGACTATTTCCGGGCCACAAACGATTACGTACCCTTTCTCGTCCTCTCCACTCCTTTCATGTCCTCTACTTCGCTCTTCCTTCACCACAGTTCGCGATAATTCTTTATTTTAGATATATAATCAATTACGTGTTTTTTTCATTCTTTGAGTACCCTTTCTAAAATCATGAATCATAAAGAGAACCATCGTACGATCGAGCCGGCGGACCGCAACTCTACCGGCTGTAAACTCAATAAGGATAAGGATAATTCAGATATGCGGAGCAGATGCTGTGCCCGGGCTATGTACACTAAGCGAGTGCTGACTTGTGAGTGCGTGCCAACGAGTGTTGACTCTCAGTCTGAGCTTGGTCCTTACCCAGCCACAGTAGTGACCGCCAACCGTCAGTCGAAACTCACGAGCTTGGACAGGGTCGATCTGCCGACCAAGGGGATGTGAAGCCGATGTACTACAACTGTACTAACCTGACGTCTTAAACTCAGTAATAATAATAGTAATAATAACACTACTACTACTACTACTAATAATAATAACAATGATAATAACTACAACAATAATAATAGACATAACAACGCCTCGTTGTGTTCTCTCTCTCCCTCTCTTTCTGTGAAGTCCACAACACAAAAGTACAAGGAGAGCTCCAGACGCGGAGGACCGGGCGGAATGGAGCGAGGGGAGCCGGGGTTATAAGACATGTCCCTGGGCCAGCCGGGTTCCAGACCCGAGTAATTTTTTTTCTTTTTCCGTTTTTTCACAAGGAACTGGATCCATTCAGCGCGATGTTAAGGTGATATGCAACCAGACGTCCCTCCTCCACGTCCCATTGTCCCATTTAGTCCATGCCGTCTGTGCAGGCTTTCCAGACATAGCAACCGACGGAAATGATTCGAACATTCACATACCTTACAGAAGACACGCGAAATGTTGTTTTATTAGTGTTGTGGATACTCCATGGGAAAGCACTACAGGTTCAACCGCGCGGTGTGTGTGTCCCTAGATTTGCTGCGTTGCAAATTGTGTTCCAGTGCGAAATCCGCTAGGCCCTAACGCTGACACACAGGTCAGTCTAAATCCGGCCCTTCCGTTGCGTTTTTTTTTCCATGAACAATATTCCTATATCCATAAGATATCATGACAATATCAACATCAGTTTAAAGCGGCGATACAGACAACCTACAGCGTCATGCAGTGTTAATTGGTCTCTCATCCCGGGTTTACTATAGGGCGAAAACTTTAGAGCGAACACTAACTTGTCCTAATGTCTCTTCATACTGCCCTCTACCCCTTACACCCATACACCTTGCAAAGACTTCGCTCTTCGCTTCATGAAGATGAAGAAAAGGGACAAAGGAGAAGGAGGAGGAGGAGGAGGAGGAAGAGGAGAAGGAGGAGGAAGAGGAGAAGCAGAGAAAGAAAATCTTACACACGTCTGTCTGTCGTCGTTCTCGTCTCTCCCATGCTATTCTTGGCTAGTTCTCCGTCTCCTATTCCCACTAAAGGTTACCAGCGCGCGGTTCTCCTTCGGCCGGAGATGCAAGAGGGAAGTAACTTTAAGTTCAGAGCCAGCCACACGATACGCATGCGTGCACATGTACACTGACACACACACACACACACACACGCACGTATACATACACAAAATGAATTTTCCGTATCTGGTTGCTAGCCTGCCTTTCTCACTCGATTTTTTTTCTCTCTCACATCCCTCATCTTCCTCTCATCTCCTACAATTCTTTTGCTTGCCCTTTCCTTTCTCTCCCACACATATCATAGCAAGCCAAATTAAAGAAATTTCACGACTCTCTTAAAAAAGACCACGCTTCTTTCTCCGTTACCCAAGTAATCTCAACCAGCTTCAAAATCAAATATACAAACAAACAAGTAAACACACACACACACACGGGAACCCACACCAAAACACATATCTACACCCACACCTACAGAGGCATACGCACGCGCGCGCACACACACACACACACACACACACACACACACACACACACACACACACACACACACACACACATACACACACACGCCCACGTCCAAGCCCACGCCCACACACACGCACACACTACATACATACACCTGCTCACTCCTGTTCGAGTCCCATGGCAAGAATCGAGCCGACAGTGACGTCTGCTCACAATGCACTTACATTCCTGTCACACGCTTCAGTCTAGCCTGTCGGTCCGCATTGTCTTCTACGACGCTGAATACGGTCTTTGAGGCGGTGTCGTTCACGGCGAACAGCGGGAACGGAAGACCGAAGAACGGGAGGGGAACAAGTACAAGCACAAGACGAAATATATAACAATGATAATAATAATCATCATAAAAAACATAGACCGATGCGGTAAGGAGATCAGCTGTGATGACTTGGAAGTGCGCGAGTTGCCGGTTAGTGTTATTCTCGTTACCCCCGTGGCAGCCAACGCCAATCTCTCTCTCTCTCTCTCTCTCTCTCTCTCTCTCTCTCTCTCTCTCTCTCTCTCTCTCTCTCTCTCTCTCTCTCTCTCTCTCTCTCTCTCTCCTTTGTCCCAAAGAGAAGAACATCTTTATCTTTCTTTCTTACACAAACGAAACTGTTTTTTCCTCATCATTACCACCTGTGCCCCAACTCCCGTTCTCTCCCCCCCCCCTCAACCACCTGAAACTCGTTAACGAACCATCTCAACGGAGCCCAGCCCGCTAGCCAACCATCTGTGGCCGAAACATCCTTAACCACCTGTGGCAGCGCATGGACTAATTGCGTGAAAACCCACAAAGGCGCTAAGTCAAAGGAGAAACAGAAGCATGGGGAAAGGCTGGTTAACATGATTAAAAAAAAGAGAGGAGAACGGAGGCGAGAGTAAAGAACAACCAGAGATGGTGATGATGTCTATGGCAGGATAAGAATGAAAGAGAGAAAGAAGCGAGAAGAGAGAAGAGAGAGAGAGAGAGAGAGAGAGAGAGAGAGAGAGAGAGAGAGAGAGAGAGAGAGAGAGAGAGAGAGAGAGAGAGAGAGAGAGAGAGAGAGAGAGAGAGAGAAATAAAGAAATAAAGAGAGAGAAAGAGAGAAAGAAAGAGAGAGAGAGAGAGACTGAGAAAGAGAGAGAAAGAGAGAAAAAAAAGAGAGAAATAAATAAAGAAAGAAACTCCCTCCATCATCCTTATTTCCCAACCTATGGTGAACCCCCGTATTAATCGACTCTCTCTCTCTCTCTCTCTCTCTCCCAAGAAAAAAATAACGGCAAAGAAAAAAAAAGACAACGAAAGGAAGAAAGCCAAAGGCAAAGAAGGCCGCTCTCAAAGTTTTACCCTTCCCTCTCCACACATCCTCCCCTCCCCTCCCCTCCCCTCCCCTCCCTTCCTTTCTCCACTCCTATCCGCATTCCTCCCCTCCCCCCTCCCCCCCAACACTGTGAATCGGCGGAGGAATATTTGGCCACCATTATAGCACACTCTTGGGCCGGAAATAGATCGCTCGCTGGTGACGTAACACTTCGCCTCCTCATAGGTGACGTCTGGAGCCCACGTAAATGCTGTGAAGGCTGTGTGACATAACGAAAGTTTGACTCCGTCGGCGGAGTGAGACAGAGGGGCAGGGGGAGAAAGAGTGTGAGAGAGTGGGAGGGAGAGTGAGAGTTCGGAAGAGTGGGAGAGTGGGAAAGTGAGAGTGTGGGAGAGTGAGAGAATTAGAGAGGGAGGGAGGGAGAGAATTGGAGAGAGAGAGAGAGAGAGAGAGAGAGAGAGAGAGAGAGAGAGAGAGAGAGAGAGAGAGAGAGAGAGAGAGAGAGAGAGAGAGAGAGAGAGAGAGAGAGGTGTATGAATGTGTGTGTGTACCTGCATGAGCGTGCATGTGCGTGCGTATAAGCATATATGTGTAAGTGTGTGTATGTGCATGGCCCCGCTCATTTTCGCAATGTTGCTAATATCCCAGAATTGCGGAGGCCATCCAAGGCGGCGCACAGACACGCAGAGGTGATGGCAATGCGGCCATCGATCCGCCGCAAAATGACGCGCACCCGGAACTTAAAACGACAAAACGCCCACGGAGAAGAAAAGGAAAGAACAAAAACAAGAGCAAGAACACCCACAGACATGCACAACAGACAGGCTAACCGGATAAGAGAAGATCCCCGCTCAGCCTCCGTACGGCTTCCCCTTGGCCCCGGGGTCATGTGGTCTCCCACTGGCGATGGAGGAGGGATGTAGGGTGCACAGACGCCAAGAATACAGGGACACAGGTAAGGGAAAGCCGTCTGTGGCCGTAATACTACTACTACTACTACTAATAATAATAATAATAATAACAAAAGTAGTAACAATAACAATGGCAATAACAACAACAACAACAATAAAAATAATAAATAATCAACTATAATAATAATTATGATAATAATAATATTAACAATAGCAATAATAATGATAATAGCAGTAGTAAAAACAAAAACTAAAAACACAACAAAAACAGTAATAACAACAATAACAATGATAACAAGTCCAAGGAAACAGGTATGGAGAGGGCGCGGGCCACGGCGACACGGCAAAGGGAGGTCCAAGGGTGCAAGCCGGCAGGTGGGTACACGTGTTGCAAGCCTAAAGCAGATAGTCGACCAACATGCGAGGTTCTTGCAGCGTCTTCCAGGTCCCCGTCTCGTAGGTGACCCCCGGGATAGGCTAGGCTAGGCTAGGCTAGGCTACGGACGGTCACAGGCTAGGGAGAGAAGGCTTGTGAAGGGTAGGCTAAGGCAGGAGAAGGTTTGGGTAAAGGAGGCTAGGCTCGGGAAGGGTAGATAGACCAGTGAAGGATAAGAGTAGGTAAGAAGGCTAGGTTAGGTATGGCTACGCTAGGAAAGCTACGCTAGGTAGGGCGAGACTAAGCGCTCGAGAAACTGACATTCATACATTCAGCATTATCATTAGCCTCATTATTATATACATACTGATGTGTGTTTGAGGTTAATTCCATGAACTAGTATAAGAACCAATAAGACTTAGTTCCTATAGCTATTCAAATATATATATATATATATATATATATATATATATATATATATATATATATATATATAGAGAGAGAGAGAGAGAGAGAGAGAGAGAGAGATATATAGATACACACACACACACACACACACACACACACACACACACACACACACACACACACACACACACACACACACACACACACACACACACATACACACACACACACACATATATATATATATATATATATATATATATATATATATGTATATATATATATATATATATATATATATATATATATATATATATATATAATGAACAGTCTTTCTCAAATAAAAACACTCTCCTTTACATAACGTGTGTACCGTATACGCACAAAATGAAAACCACACGAGGCTCTGCAGCATATACCTGTGCCCCTACCCTCTATCCTCTATCCCCTACCCCCACCACCCCCACCCCATCCGCCACGCCTTAGTCCAAAACGCAAAACAGGTGAGGCTTCCAGGTGCCATCTTTTCCCATCCTCTTTACTCGCTCCTTCACCTGCGCTACCGGCTACTTTTTCCTACTTTTGTTTCATTTCTGTAGCCTTGTGGTGGTCACAATATTGATGACAATAATACAAATACTACGATTAATAATAATAATATTAACAATGATCATAATAATAATAATAATAATAATAATAATAATAATAATAATAACAGTAATGATAACAATAACAAAAATATTTTAAAAACTTAATTTTGGCTCTACTTTCTCTACTGAAACAGGAATGTAAGTAAAAACAACTATCTAGATACTATACAAACAAATGAAAATGAAGCAAGAGAATCAGAGAGAGAAAAAAAACTCATATAAAAACAATAACATCAGAAATCTATAATCCAAGCAAAGAGAGAAACAGCTCAAAAAAGCAAACAGACAAGGCGGCCAAGTGACAGCTGTGAGTTCAGTTCCGAGAGCCAGGGAGGACGATTCACTGTCAAACACCATTTCCACTCTTCGCCGCCCTTTTTCCCTTTCCTCTTCGTGTAGCCTTTTTTTTACCCTTAGGTAGCTCCTTCTACTCGATCTGTGGTCTTCCTTTCCCTCTCGGTAGCCCCTCTCTTCTCTAGGTAGCCTCTCGGTTGCTCTTCTACTCTTTAGGTGGTCTTTCTTCCCTCTCGGTAGCCCCTCCTTTCTCCCCTCTCGGTGGCCCCTCCCCTCTCTGGGTAGCCTTTTTTCCCTCTCGGTATCCCCTCTCCTCTCACTGGCATTTCTCCCCTCTCGGTAGCCCCTTGCCTCTCTCTCTCTCTCTCTCTCTCTCTCTCTCTCTCTCTCTCTCTCTCTCTCTCTCTCTCTCTCTCTCTCTCTCTCTCTCTCTCTCTCTGTAGTCTTTTTTCCCTCTCGGTGGCCCCTCTCCTCTCTCTGTATCCTTCCTTCCCTTCGGTAGTCCCTTTCTTCTCTCAACAGCCTTTCTTCCTTCTCCGCTATGCCTCTTCCTTCTATATAGCCTCCCTCCCCTCTCCGTAGTCTACTTCCCTCTCGGTAACACCCTCTAGGTAGCCTTCATTCCCTCTCTGTAGCCCTTCTCCCCCCTCAGAGGCCCCTCTCCTCCCACGACCTCCTTTCCCTCTCCATCTCTCCGCCTGGCCCCCCTCGCGCGTCTCCAATCAATCCACTCCTCGCCGCGTCCTTCGCCTTCTCCTTTGGGGTCCTGCTTCTGTTTGGGCTCTCTGTTCCCTCCGCCCATCACCCTTTCGTTATGTCTACTCTTATTACTGTACGTTGTTTTTTTTCTAAATCTGTGCGTTGATCAGATATAGGTAAAGCCATGATTATTTTTTTTACCACTTTTCTGTTTTTTTTTTTTTTTTTTTTTTTTTTTTTTTTTATTCTAATGTAGGTAGGAACATAAATTACCATCGCAGTGTCAGTAATGCTAACACTAATACGGAAAACGAGGATACTGATGCTAATAAGATCGAAAGGGTAAAATGAAGTCGACTGCGAGAAATATATAAACAATAACAAAAGTATGGCAATAACAATATATAGTAGGTTAATAATAACAACAACAATAAGAAAATAAGTATGGCAATCATAATATCTAGTAGATTAATGATAACAACAATAAGAAAAAAGTATGGCAATCATAATATCTAGTAGATTAATAATAACAACAACATTAAGAAAAATAATGGCAATCATTATAACAACGACGACAGCAAAAAGAACACTAACGTCATCCTAACTAGCATGAACGTAATCATCCTGATAATCGTGATTATCAATTGTATTCTCTTCACAAAAATCATACAAATAAAAACAAGAACAATAACACAAGTGACTATGTACGCCAGGACACGCGTTCACTCAACCCTTCCCAAACTGAACGCAACGAGGGGTAAGGTAATGAGAGGGGGGAGGGGGAGGGGGTGGGGAAGGGGGGAGGGGGAGGAAGGGGGATGAGAGTGGAGAGGGAAGGTGGGAGGAGGAAGAAGCGTGTGGGGAGAGGGGAGGGGGGGGAGAGGGGAGGGGGGGGAGGAGAGGAAGGAGGTGATCCGGAAACAGGGAGGGTGTTAAGGGGGTAGGGGGAGACAGGGGGGGAGGTGGGGGCGGGAGGAAGAAAGGGGTTGAGGTGACCACCACCGCTTCCGGGCCAGTTGTGAATGCAGGAATATTAGCAATCCTTCCGAGCGCTGCACAGTGCGTCACGCCCCACCACGTACTTACCACCCCCTTCCCCCCCTTCCCCTTCCCCTTCCCCCTTCAACGTGTGTCTGTGTGTGAGCGAGTATGTGGTTGGCCAAACGCATGTATATTTATGGATATACATGCACGCTTTATGTTAATTTGAAGACGAATGTGTTTACAGGTCCAGTTTATGATACGGAAGTGAAGAGGGAAGGATGAGAGAAGTAGAGAAACGCTAATGATTGTCAAATCACAGAAAATGTATATTTTAAGGTGAGAGTGAGTGTATGGTTATATATATATATATAATATATATATATATATATATATATATATACATATATATATATATATATATATGTTTGTATCCCACACCAAATCTGAGATAACT
>NW_028234434.1:20660281-20670281 GCF_977035675.1 Penaeus japonicus
CCCTCTCTCTCGCCCTCTCGCTTCTTCGCTCCCTCTCTCTCCCTCTCTCACTTCATCACTCCCTCTCTCTCCCTCTCTCACTTCTTCACTCCCTCTCTCGCTCCTTCACTCCCTCTCTCGTTCCTTCACTCCCTCTCTCACTTCTTCACTCCCTCTCTCTCCCTCTCTCACTTCTTCACTCCCTCTCTCTCCCTCTCTCACTTCTTCCCTCCCTCTCTCGCTCCTTCACTCCCTCTCTCTCCCTCTCTCGCTCCTTCACTCCCTCTCTCTCCCTCTCTCGCTTCTTCACTCCCTCTCTCGCTCCTTCACTCCCTCTCTCTCCTTCACTCCCTCTCTCTCTCCTTCACTCCCTCTCTCGCTCCTTCACTCCCTCTCTCTCTCCTTCACTCCCTCTCTCGCTCCTTCACTCCCTCTCTCTCCCTCTCTCGCTCCTTCACTCCCTCTCTCTCTCCTTCACTCCCTCTCTCGCTCCTTCACTCCCTCTCTCGCTCCTTCACACCCTCTTTCGCTTCTTCACTCCCTCTCTCTCCCTCTCTCGCTCCTTCACTCCCTCTCTCTCTCCTTCACTCCCTCTCTCGCTCCTTCACTCCCTCTATCTCCCTCTCTCGTTCCTTCACTCCCTATCACTCTTTCTCTCTCTCCTTCCTTCCGTCCCTCCATCCCTCCCTCTCCCTCCTTCCCTCTCTTCCTCCCTCTCCCTCCTTCCCTCCCTCTCTTCCTCCCTCCCTCCTTCCCTCCCTCTCCCTCTCTCTCCCTCTCCCTCCTTCCCTCTCTTCCTTCCTCCCTCCGTCTTCCTCCTTCCCTCCCTTCCTCTCTCCATCCCAACCTACCTACTTATTCACTCACTCATTCCCTCGCCCTCACTACACCCGTCACCACGCCTCACCATACCTGCTGGCGCCGACACCATGAAAGTCCCCGAGGCCGCCTCCCACCGTCATGGTCTAGTTGGCCGATAAGATTTCCTAGAGAGCCGAGCGTCGTCACCTGGTGAACCGTTGCGAGGGTCTTTCGCTCGCTCGCTCTCTCTCTCTCTCTCTCTCTCTCTCTCTCTCTCTCTCTCTCTCTCTCTCTCTCTCTCTCTCTCTCTCTCTCTCTCTCTGTGTGTGTGTGTGTGTGTGTGTGTGTGTGTGTGTATGTCTGTGTCTGTGTCTGTCTGTGTCTGTCTGTGTCTGTCTCTGTCTATCTCTGTCTATCTCTCTCTCTTTCTCTCTCCCGTTCTCTTTGTCTGTTTCTCTCTCTCTCCTTCTTTTCTTTCTCTTTCTTTCTATCTCTCTCTCTCTCCTTTAAGCTCCCCTTCCTCTTCTTCCTCTTCTCCCCCTCCCCTACTCTCCCTCTTCTCCCTTAAGCAGAATCCCTCTATCTCCTCTTCCTCTCTTACATTATGTCAATCTCCTTACTTCCACACCGCCATATTCTCATTCCTCATTCCTTCCCCTCGCCCTCCTTCATTCTCATCCAAATATACCCAAAGACACAGACACCCAGACATACAGTCACCCTCACGTCTGGCAGTCTTTGTATCTATCTGTCTCTCTAAAAATATTCTCTCCTTTGTCCATATTTTGCTCCTATCATTCTCACCTCCCCTCCACGATCTTACTCTCCCTTAGAATGAACCAGAATGACTCACGGCTCTGTCCATGCTCCAGGATCCCTCTCGTTGTCTGACCAACATACCTGGAAAAAAAGGAGAAAAAAAGGTAAATAAAAACAAGTCCTTATTCATCCTGTCGTAACGGATATATGTCACGCAACATACTGTAAACGCGAAAAAGTAGGAAAAAAATCGAGAGAGAAAGAATTTGGTGCGAAATATATGCTTCAAGTATGTAAATGACGTTTTGAAATGTATACAACCATTGTTTTATATATATATATATATATATATATATATATATATCAATGTTCATAATAAAACAAACACTAAATAAAACACTCATAACAACAAGTGTGCGTGGATAAGAAACAACAAAAGGAGGAGGAGAAACAAAAAATCAAATGTAGGTCCTTTAAGAAATCCTTCTTGAATCCGAGAAGGAAGAGGCAAAGGAAAGGAGAGGGAGGATGGTAACGGGGCCAGGGTGGGGGGTGAGTGAAGGGGGAGGGGGACGCCACGTGCATGATGCTGCGTTCAACTGGACCCCCATCCCCTTCATCCCCCCAACCCCCATCCCCCGAGCCCCGAGGTGAGTCATAGTGTGACGTCATCGTCATCTTCGTGTTGGAACCGGCATTCCTGGATCCGGGGCTTACGCACGAGGTTTTCTGTCAGCTGGTGGGAAAGCCAGGCGCCAGACACGAGCTCTTTTTATCATCGGCATTCGTGTGCGCTACGTTGTCAAGTTGGAAGTTAACAATGCAAAAGGAATCATTTTTTACAACAGATCCAGACAAATGCGACGCGGCGCGCGAAAGACTCGCCTAACCTACAATACATATTCATAAAGTCTGAAGACCTGGATTATCATACCAGAAAAAAAAAGACGATAACCTTGCGCTTTGAACCAACCGCACGACGCTACCATAACCACTACCACTAAGAAGCCCTACGGTACCACAACAACCAGATACATCTTCCACCTCCTACCGCAAACATCTTGCACTTGCAACCAAAACGAGCTAGCGCTTACAGAGACTCATTAACTCGTCGAAACTGAATGCAAAGACACTGAACATAAACACAACAAACGTTTTTGGTTTCATTACTCAGCAGACCTTCTTCAAAATCTCTAAAACTAGCTGCAGGCATTATCCGAAATTATTTAATTTTGTTGGCATAGACATACATTTTTTTCTGTTTCTTTACCACTAAACTTCCTCTACTGAATACTTTCCTTTTGCCTGACTTCCTAATTTACATAATCAGAAGACAAATGCGACACACTCCGACTCGAACAGACCCTCGGCCATAAATCAATCTCTTTCAAACGCCGAGGCAAATCTGTCACTTACAGGGCACGCTGACCGAAGGCACATGGAAGTCGTAGGCTCGCGTCAATCACATTCATTCATTCAAGATCACTCACTCTTTCGACACTCGTGACACTCATCAAGACTCACGCACTCGCGTACTCAATCAAAAGACACAATCATAGCCTTTATATTACATCGTGTGCAAGATAGGGCGGCCAATTGCATCGTGTGCAAGATAGGGCGGCCTAATCATAACTGTCGCGGGGCACAGGACTCCGCGTGAGGCGTGTTCCTGCCTAAAAGCTTCCAGCACGACACGCGACACGAGTCTTCGTCCTTCCACACGCATACGCACGACCACACACGCACAGACTTAGATGGGAGGAAGGGGTCCTGGGAAGGGGTCCTGGGAAGGGACCTAGGAGTGGGATAGGGAGGGAAGGAGGGAGGTATGGGGAGAGGGAGGGAGAGTAGGATAAAGAGGGAGGGAGGGAGGGAGACTGGGAGTAGGGAGGAGAGAGAGAGAGAGAGAGAGAGAGAGAGAGAGAGAGAGAGAGAGAGAGAGAGAGAGAGAGAGAGAGAGAGAGAGAGAGAGAGAGAGAGGGAGGTAGGGAGATAGTGAGAAACAGGGAGAGAAAGAAAGAGAGAGAGTATAATCTCATCTTCCGTGAATCTTCGTCACGCTCCACTGTTTACCTTGCGCCTTACAGGGAAAAATAGTCCCTGGTAAATATACATGCCAATCCGTCATCCCACTGTCCAGCTGACCGATTACCTGATCATCTGTATCTTGATTCGGCAGCCAGTCAGAGAAAGAAGAAACAGAAGAAATACAAGAAGAAGGAAAATAAATAAAAGAAGAAATCAAAAAGGAAGCGGAAGAAGAAATGAAAGATGAAGAGGAAGAAAAAGAAGAAGAGGGAAAATAAGAAGACGAATAAAAAGAAGAGAAGAAAAGAAGAAACGGGGGAAGAAGCAAGAGGAAACATAAGAAATAGAGAAAAGCCAAAAAATGCAGACACAAAAGGCGCCAAAGATAACACAAAAGACAAAGAACCATATGACATAGAAGATAAAAATGCAAAAAGGAAGGAGAAGGAGGTGGGAAGGCGGAAGGTGGGAAGGAGGAAGAGGGATAGTGAGGAAAAGGGAGGAAGGGAAGGAGAAAGAGAGAGGGGAGGGGGAGGAGGAGGGAGGGTAGATGAGAAAGAGAAGGGAGAGAAGGGAGAGGAGGGAGAGAAGGTAGGAGGTGAAGGGAGAGAAGAGAGAGGAAGGTGAGGAAGGGGGAGGGACGACGAGGGAGAGAGGGGAGGAGGTGACGGGAGAAGAGGGAAGGTGTGAAAGAGGGAGAGAGGAGGAGGGGAGAGGGAAGGATATGAAGAAGGGTAGAAGAAAGGGGAAGGAAGGGAGCGGCGGAAAGGAAAGGAGAGAGGGAAAGAGGTGAAAGGATATGAAGGAGTGAGAGATGGGAGGAAGGGAAAGAGGGAGTTCCGGGAGGGGAAAGAGGGAGTTCCGGGAGGGGAAAGGAAGAGAGAATAAAAATGATGAGAAAATGGGAAAGTAACGGTAAGAAAGACAAGATATCAACAAGTTAGGATCTACAGACAGACAAAAATGACAAAACAAGAGTAAAAAAAGGAACGCGGGAAGGCCGAAGTATAAAAAAGAAAGAAAAAAAAAGAAAAAGAAAGAAAGAAAGAAAAAAACACTGCTGCCATGGGAATTATAGCGGGGGTAGCGGCGGCTGGTGGAGTAGCGACAGTACGCCCCCTAACTGGCGGCAATTATAGGTGTGAGATTTGCATATTCACGCGAGGCATCCCTTAAACTCCCGGTTCACGCCTGGCTACTAAAGAAGGAAAAGCAAGGATGGGGAAGGAAAAGAAAAGAAGGGAGAGAGACAGAAAATACAACTGCTATGTTGGTAGTGGTGGTGGTAGTGTTAGTAGTAGTAATTGCTTATATATCAACTAACACCAATAGCCACAATAATAATCATTATCAAATAATAATAAAAATAATAATACCAATAATAATAATAAAGATAAAATAGTAATAACAACAATAACAATAATAACATTAACAATAATAATAATACCGACAATAAATAACAGTAATAAAAAACAATAAACACAAACAAAAAATAATAATCATAATAATCATAAATAAATAAAAGTAATAAAAATAAAACTGATGATGATTGATGATGATGATAACAATAACGATAGAAATTCTAATAACAACATAAACAACATCAATAACAATACTACTACTACTGCTGCTGCCGCTACGACTACTAATAATAATGATGATAATAATAACAACAATAACAACAACAATAACCATAGCAAAAACAACACCAACAACAATGATAGGGCTCCTGAGGAAGGGACAGGAAAAATACGAAAATAAATATGAAACGTTGACAGAAGACACTCGCAGGGATTTTGAAGCAAAGTAAAACGAAAAAGCAGGTGCAAAGGGAGGGACAGATAGCCAGGTAAGCGTGACAGCTACGCACAATGATCTCAAGTTTCACATACTTGGGTACGAATCTTTCTCTTAGGAAAGGGAAGGGAATGAGAGTGGAGGACAGGAGGAAGAGATAGGTGGGAGGAGGGAGAGGGGGGAAGAGAAAATGGGGAAGGATAGGAAGGAAGGAGGGAGGGAGGGAGAGAGGGAGGGAGGGGGAGAAAGGGAGAGGGAGTGAGAAAATAAGGATCGATAGATAGATAGGGGAGGAGAGAGAGAGAGAGAGAGAGAGAGAGAGAGAGAGAGAGAGAGAGAGAGAGAGAGAGAGAGAGAGAGAGAGAGAGAGAGAGAGAGAGAGAGAGAGAGAGGGAGAGCGAAAGAGCGACCTCGAGTGCGAATCAAGATATGAAAATCAGAGAACGGCAGCGATCCTGAAGTCGGCCGAGGCACCGGGGTGAAAGAGCGGTTATGATGTCGAACCCTACCCCATGACAGCTGAGTGGCACAGCTGGGCGCGCGTGGCATGCCAGTCCATTGCCCTGTACCCACTCATAATCGCACATGTGGCAAGGCCGAGCTGAGACTTAAATAATATGGGCGCGCACGTATGGACTCTCCCCCAACTATAATGTGTTTATCTGTATACATGCCTGAATTTATTACTGTGTGATCGTATATATGTATGCGCATACGCATGTGTAAGTATGTATATATGTATGTATGTATGTATGCGCGCGCATGCACACACGCACACACACAAACACAGAACAGGAGCTCATCCTATATATGTTTCCCTGTACCTGTGTTTCTATCTGTTGATGACCTCAAGTAAACCTAAAATACCCTATAAAAGTACAAGACCCATGAAAATAGAAGAATAATTATCGCATCCTCTATCTTGTTTCCAACTTCTATCTTATCTTGAAAGCCTTGGATGTCTACAAAACCTGTTCCTCATTTTCTGGATCTTTCTTGGTCTCATTTCCGTGTTATTTTCTTCATTCCATCGAAGGTTTTCCTCCTCTCTCCTCTCCCCCATTTATCAGATTTCTCATCCCAAAGTGGCAGCAACCACCGTCTCACCACAGCAATAATGAGCTGGCTCAGAGAACACTTCCTGTTCATTTCTCACACCAAGTAGAAGGTTCGCACGATGTGTGGGTGGGTGTACGAGTGTGTGTGTGTGTGTGTACGAGTGAGTGTGTGAGTGCACGAGTGAGTGAGTGAGTGAGTGAGTGAGTGAGTGAGTATACAATCACTCACTCTCACTCTCTCTCTCTCTCTCTCTCTCTCTCTCTCTCTCTCTCTCTCTCTCTCTCTCTCTCTCTCTCTCTCTCTCTCTCTCTCTCTCTCTCTCTCTCTCTCTCTCTCTCTCTCTCTCTCTCTCTCTCACACACACACACAGAGGTGAGACACAAGTAATTACTCAAAGAAATGGGTACCGGAAGCGAATGGAGGGGAAGGCGAAAAGAACTTAAAGACTGAAACACGGAATTAAATAAAATAACCGAAAAGTGGAATAGATTGAAAAAATATATATTTAATTCAATCCAAAAAACAAACAAATTTATGATCCGGATATGATGCACTTCCATTCCCTCTCCCCGGCTCTTTCCCCTCAATTATCTTCTTCCTCGCTCCCTTTCGTTACTTTTTTTTCGTCTTTCTTTCTTCACATTCTCCTTTCTCTCTTTCTTTCATTCTTCCTCCCTCCCTCTCGCCCACCCTTTCTATATGTGTGTGCGTGTGTGTGTTTATGATTTCCCTCACATTCCGCCCGCTAATAATCAGATCCCTCCATTGTTTTGCATGATGCCGGGGACTTTAAGATTTCTCTGTCACGAGGGCTGAGGGAGGGAGGGAGGGAGGGAGGGAGGGAGAGAGGGAGAGAGGGAGAGAGGGAGAGAAAGAAAGAGAGAGAGAGAGAGAGAGAGAGAGAGAGAGAGAGAGAGAGAGAGAGAGAGAGAGAGAGAGAGAGAGAGAGAGAGAGAGAGAGAGTGAGAGAAAAAAAAAAGACAATGGAAATAAATCTACAACGGCGACAACAATGACGAAGAAGAAAAGGGAGGGAGATGGGGAGGAAGAAGTGGAGGAGAGAGAGGAGGAGAATGAGGATGAAGAGGTAGAGGTGGAGAAGGAGAATTAGGAGGAGGAGGATGACGAGGACGACGAAGACGAAGAAAACAACCAATAACAACCCAAGACAGAAGTCAGAAACTTGGTCTCTATCCCGTCTATCCTTCGCTCAAAGTATTCCAAGTGCCCGCAAAGTCAACGTCTCGCCGGTGATGCCTGAGTTCATCCTAACTGTCGCCGCCTCCTGGGTCGCCGATGACACAAAGCTTTCTGAATTTGTTCGCTGATTTCAAACGCTATGTCTTACAGTCAGCGATTTTTTTTTTTTTGTAAAGGTATTTGATTAATCATTCTTTACGACCTTAATAATGTTCTTTACTGGTTTTCATGTCACGGACTTTCCCCCACACGACAAAGGTAACTTAAACATTAACATATTCCGATAAATTCCAAAGATCTTTTCGAAACCGGAATTCAATAAACACACCATGGCAATCCCGCCAACGAGGCCACCAAATCACAAGCAACACAACAGACGTCACAGCGATAATAAAGCCATCAGTGTCGCAGCAATTACATCCCATCCGAGTCCGTAAAGCCCTGCATGGAACGCGCGACGCCGACGTGACAAGAGATTTGACCTCGCACTTCCGTCGCCCTCCTCCTCCTCCTCCTCTTTCTCCACCTCCTCCTCCTCCTCCTCCTCCTCCACCACCTCCTCCTCCTCCTCCACCACCTCCTCTTCCTCCTTCTCCTCCTCTTCCACATCCACATCCACATCCACATCTTCCTCCTCCTCCTACTCCTCCTCCTCCTCCTCTATCTTTACCTTCTCTTTTTTCTCTTTCTTCTCTTCCTCCTCCCGTCGCGATGTCGTCAGGATGGTTTGTCATTCCCAAGGCGACGCTGCGTCAACCTGCGCCCTTCGTCGCTCAATTCTCCTTTACTTCCATTCGTCGAGTCTTCCGCATCTCCTGTTCCTTTTGTTTTTTTTCCTTGTATGTTCTGCGTTAATCTACGTCTTGGGCTTTCTTTGCTTCCTTTCACTACTTTGTATGCATTATTTTACGTGTTCTTCCAATTTTCCTTAAAATTCCGAATATAATGTTGATAGCATGTGCAGCTTTGCCTTGCATTGCAGTTTCATTGTTGCAATTGAAGTATATTTCATAACACATCGATCCGGCCTTATACATATTTTGGTGGAGTGTTTGCATTAAAGGGTAATTCGATAGGGTTCTTAATTTACATTATTCACTTAAAACCAATATATGCTCATGTGTTTATATCAATGTCAATAACGCACTTTGTCCATCTGTGCAATGGCACTGAATTGTGAAGATAAACCGATTCTTTCTCTCCCCCCTCTCTCTCACTCCCTCCCTTCCTTCCTCTCTCTCTCTCTCTCTCTCTCTCTCTCTCTCTCTCTCTCTCTCTCTCTCTCTCTCTCTCTCTCTCTCTCTCTCTCTCTCCTCCTCTCTCTCTCTCTCTCTCTCTCTCTCTCTCTCTCCCTCTCCCTCTCCCTCTCCCTCTCCCCTCTCCCTCTCCCTCTCCCTCTCTCTCTCTCTCTCCCTCTCCCTCTCCCTCTCCCTCTCCCTCTCCCTCTCCCTCTCCCTCTCCCTCTCTCTCTCTCTCTCCCTCTCCTCTCTCTCTTCTCTACACTCTAATCCCCATGTTCTCCCCTCTTCTCCTCCTCCTCCCCTAAAGCATTGCGTGTGTCCATGTGACGGTTCTAGCCCCCGGACAAATGCCTTCATAGCAAGGCCTCTCCCCTCCCCTCCCCCTCCTCCTAAGGCAACGGGGAAGGGAGACTTACACGAAAAGAGAAAACTAAGTCACTTTCCGCTGTTCGTGATGGTCATATCGGAAAGTATCACCACAGCATATTACGTATGTGAACTCCTGCGCTATTGGAGAAAAAGAGGGAGGGGAATGGGGGGGGGGCAGGGGGTGGAGGGATAATAAGGAGAGAAAATAGGAAAAAGGGAAAAGGGGGGGGGGGAGTCAAAGGGAGGGGGAAAGGAATAGGGAGAAATAAGGGTAAGGATGAGGGTAAGGATAAGGGTAAGAGTAAGGTAATGTATGGTAATGTAAGAGAAGGGAGAGGAAGAGGGAGGGGGAGGGGGAGGGGGAGGGGGAGGAGGAGGGGAAGAGGCAAAGGTAAGGTAAGATAACGTAAGTGAAGAGGAGGAGAGAGGGGAAGTTAACGTAAGGGAAAGGTATGGAAGGAGAAGGGGAAGAGAAAGGGAAAAGGAAAAGGGGAGGGAAAGGGGTGGGGAAGGGTAAGACGAAGACAAGGGAAGAGGAAAAGGGAGAAGTACGGGAAGTGGAAGGAGCGCGGGGGAAAGGAAGTGCAGAGATGCTGAGGAAGAACACGGGTAAGGGAAGTAAAGATGAAAAAAAAACTATGTCAGAACCAGCCCAGCAAGAGAGCTTCTTCGCCCCCTACGCCGCCTCCGGGAGAGCTCCAGGCTGAGAGAGGCAGATTCACCCCCACCCACCACCCGCCCCCTCCTATGCCACCTGTTATTGGGTG
>NW_028234434.1:20675281-20682781 GCF_977035675.1 Penaeus japonicus
CAAAAAAGATAATAATTCCGCCGTCGATCATGCCACTCATCACTCACTGCTCGACACGGCCACAACAATCAGTCCGTGCCCCAAATTCCGGGTACTTGGGACGTCATCCTCGTTCTCTTGTCGTTCCTTTTGCTATTAGTTTCCTTCTTCTTTTTTTCGTATTTTTTATTTTCGTTTGTTTTCTTTTTCTTTATTTCTCTCTTTTTTTCTTTTATTTCTTTTTTTTTCTTCATTCCTGTATTTTTCTTTGCTTATTCCTCTACTTCTCCTTTCTTTTTCTTTTCTCCTTTCCTTTTCTTGTTCTCGCTTCTTCTTGATCTTATTCCACCCCTCCCTTCCCTTCCTCCTTTTCTCTTTACAACTTCCTTCGTTTTCTCCACTTCCGCTCTCTTTCATCTCCAGTCTCTCCTGCGGGTCACGTTCTGCAATGGAGGCGTGACATGCAATTGCGAGAAAGCTGGCACGGCGTTGCTTTCTCTCCTTAGGCCCTTTGTTCAATATCTTGCCTCTGCTCTGACAGATTGCGCCTGTGTTTTATTTTTGCTCGTTTCCCTTTCTTCTTCTCTTTCTTTCTTTCTTTCTTTCTTTCTTTCTTTCTTCCTTTATTCTCTCTCTTCTCAATTCTAACCTCTGATCTCACGTCGCAGACACTCCAAATTCTGAAGGGCTGGCGCATCCGCCGTGAATCTGTCGAATTCAATTTCCTCTCTTCCTTCAGGTGTCTTGAATAAAAAAAATGTAAAGTAAAGATATGCCCGAATACACATAAGTTGACACACAAAGACGCAAACTCACTCACACTGTCTCTCTCTCTCTCATACACAACACACACAGCTGACACACCACACTCAACACCACACACACACTCACACAACACACACACAACACAACAAATACGCTACACACGTGAACACCCACACACAAGAGTAAGTACATAAAAACTCCCAGCCCACAGGCCGATCAACCAATTCATCCCGCTCCCTAAACCACCACGCCCGGTCAACAACACGTATTATCTAATGTAACAAACCACTGTCCTAAACAAAACACCCAGGTACCCAGTTATCCTTTCACCTATACTACATTCCTGAATTCCCTCCTATCATTCACCCAACCCAAAACACCACAAACACACAAGAAAATGCCCTCCTCGCAAATAAAGATTCACAAACAAATACAAGCATACTGAAGACTACTGACGGAGGGCGCTGACCTTGGCACAGCCGTGGGCAGATCAAGGTCATTTGCCTTGTCGATGTTTCATTTACCTTTACGGTATTAGTTTTTCATTCTGATTTATCCTCTTTCTTTCCTGGAGCAGTGATCAGGGGGAGGGGGGGGGCAAGGGCAGGAAGGAAGGAGGGAGGGAGGAGGTTGCATAAGCTAAAGAGCATAGAGCTTAAATAGGTAATGGGAAAGGAAAAATGGGAGAAAAAGGTATTAGGAGGGGGGAGGAGGAGGAGTAAAAAAATGGAAGAGAGGAAGGAGGAGGAGGGGGGGGGGGGGCGAGCAGGAAAGCGCACGTACACACACACACACACACACACACACACACACACACACACACACACACACACACACACACACACACACACACTCAGAGAAATGACCTGAAAAGAGAAAAGCCCAAGAAGAGAGACCCAAAGCAAAGGTGACCAAACCAGCATGTGAGTATGATTATGTGAGTGTGGGGGGGAGGAGGGGAAGGGGGAAGGGGAGGGGGAGGGGGGAAGGGGAAGGGGAAGGGGGAAGGGGGAGGGGGAGCGGGGAAGCAGGGCAAGAACCCGTTATAAGGTGCGGGACGAAGAGAGTCGGTATGTGGGCGGTCGGTCTGAAGTGACCACGAGATAAATGGATTAGAAGAAAGAAGTGGACGAGAACGGATTGAAAAAGGAAGTGGGTGAGAATTGATTAGTAGAAGAAGTGGAGGAGAAAGGATTAGGAAAGGAATAAGGAGAGATCGGACTGGAAAGGGAAGAGGATGAGAGCAGATTAGAAAGGGAAGCGGAAGAGAACGGATTAAGAAAGGAAGTGGGAAAACATGGAAGAAGTTAAAATGGACAATAAAGAATAAAAGATGAATACGACAGAAAAAGAAGAAAAAGAAGAGGAAGAAGAAAAAAAAGATGAAAGAAGAAAGAAGAAAGAATAAGAAAAAAAGAAGAAAGAAGAAGAGAGAAGAATCGGAAGAAAGAAGAAGAGAGAAGAAGAAAAAGAATCAGATGAAGAAAAAAAGAAGAAGGAAAGAAAGAAAGAGCAGAGGTAGAACGAGAAAGAGAGGCCACACCCCAGAACAGAAGACCCTCGCCTGCTTTCCCTTCCAGCGTGTCACATCATCTCCCGCCCGGGATGCGAGGATCTGCTTTACCGGTAATGGTATTCGCGTCACGTTTCCTCATTATCTTTTATCCCGGTGCGAGTCAACCACACACACACACACACACACACACACACACACACACACACACACACACACACACACACACACACACACACACACACACACACACACACACACACACACACACACACACACACACACACACACAACACACACACACACACACACACCCACACACACACACACACACACACACACACACACACACACACACACACACACACACACACACACACACACACACACACACACACACACTCGCAGGCACACGCGAACTAGAGCGAAAGGAAGGCGGAGAGGAGAAGGAAGCAGACAAAGAGAGATAACAGACAGACAGACAGACAGAAAGAGAGAGAGAGCCAGAGAGAGAGTGCAGACAGAAAAGAGAGCAGGCAGAGAGAAAGAGTGAGCAGAGGGAGCAGACAGTGGGGGAGAGGACAGAGATATACACAGAGAAGTGGGTTTCCCGTGAAGGTCGGGAGCAATCTACAGTGGCACGTTTTACCGCCTCCCTCACCTGTTGAGAACCCCCAGAGTCATTACTCATTCTCTTCTGCACCTCCCTTTCTCATTCTCCGTCTCTTGTCCCCCGTCTTCTCTTATCTTTCTTTCTCCTCTTTCTGTTTACCTTCTTTTCTCTCTCTTTTTATCGCCCTCTGTGTCTTTAATTTTCCTCAGTCCATTTCGCTCCTTCTTTTTCTCCTTTTTTATATCTTACTCTTTCTCTCGCTCTCCTCTCTCATCTTTTCTTCAATATCCACTTTCTTCCTTCTTTCATCCGTCACTCGGGGTTGAAAATAACCTGCGTTACCTCATCCTTTTGAGATCTACATAACCACATGTCTCTCTCTTTGTTATTCCTTTAAGTTTTCTCTTTCCCCCACTCTCTCATATTCCTTCTTCAATACCGCACTTTCCTTCTCCCTCTTCCCCTCTCCGCCTCCTTTCCTTCATCTATTCATCTCCATGGATCTATATCCCTCTGTCTGAGCCCTCGACAACCACCCTCTCTGCTTGCCTCTGAAAAGTGAATGAAACAGACGGGCATTCGGTTTCCTCTTCCTCCCCTTCCTTATTCCCCACCCTCACCCCCACCCTAACCCGCACCCACATCCCCTACCCCATCCCCACCCTCTCTGCTCCCCTCTCCCGTTCTGTAAACATACACACTGTTGAATATTACCTGCATCTTCCTACCTCTCTCCCTCCCTCTCTTTCCCTCCCTCCCCCCATCTCCCTCTCCCCCCCCCCTCTCTCTCTCTCTCTCTCTCTCTCTCTCTCTCTCTCTCTCTCTCTCTCTCTCTCTCTCTCTCTCTCTCTCTCTCTCTCTCTCTCTCTCTCTCTCGTCTGCTCCCCTCCTTCCCTCCCCCCCCTTCTCCTCGATCCCCAGTCCCCTCTCGATAGCGTTATACTCCACATGCTTGACAAGGTACCACTATCTTGTCTCGTGTCCCCACTGCAGATAGCGGTTATCACGACCTCTGGAGTCGAATCATTCAAACTGATTTTTCGCGTCGCTGACAACTCGCTGGCGGTAAGTTCGTTTGTTTTACACAGAGCTCGCTCGCTTACTTGCTCTCTTTCTTCTTTCTTCTTTCTTCTCTCGCTTTTTCTCAGTGCTTCCCTTTGTCGATATTTATCTCCCTTTCTCTCAGTGCTTCACTGTATCGATAATTATCTCCTTTTCTCTCAGTGCTTGTTTATGCTACTTCTCTCAGTGCTTGCCTATGCTGACATTGTTCTCTCTTTCTCTCAACGCTGTCGATATTCATATCTCTTTCTCTCGGTGCTTATCGGTGCCTTTCATCCTTCTCTCTCTATCCCAACCCCCGCTCTTCCTTAGCCTCCGATCTCACCTCCCCATGTACATTACACTTTCCTCATCCTTGTCATGCCCTCTCCATCCCTCCCATTTCACCCCACCCTCCATTTCTTTCTCTCTTCTCATTTCCACATAATCCCTCCCTATTCTGCTACTTCCTCTCTTCCTTCCTCTCCCCCCTTCCTTAGTATACACAAACGACCACCCAAAGAAAGGCAGCAACTGTGCAACGAGTACTGAGCCAGAGCAACAGCAAATCATAACATAATCAACCTCCGGAGGTAAAGGAGGTAAACAGCGCCCTCCCTCTCTCCCTTCCACCCACCCACCCACCCACCCAACCACCCTCCCTCCCTCCTACCTTCTCTCCACCTTCGTGTTTTCCGTCATAACCTTGAATTCCATCCAGCGCCTTTCTTGCCCTCCGTGTGTGGCGTAGGAGTCACGTAACCTTCCCTCCCACGCACTCTTGTGGACAAACGTCATGCGTACCGGGAGGCGGTGGTACGTGAACTGTTTTGTGTGTACTGGGAACCGGTATGAAAGAAGGGAGAGTAAAGGGAGAAGAGGATAGAGGGAGAGGAGGGTAAAAGGAGAGAAGAGGTGGTGAGGCAGAGGGTGAAGAGCAAGAGGGAGTGGAGAGGGAGAGGGAGTGGAGAGGGAGAGGGTGTGGAGAGGGAGAGGGCTGAAGAACGATAGAAGGAATGGAGATGGACAGAAGGAACGGAGAGGGATAGAAGGGGAGGTAGCGGAGTGAAAGTAAGAAAAAAATGAAAGAAAAGAGGATGGGGAAGAGACTGAAACAGAGACAAGGAAAGGGAAAGGGATGGCGAGATGGAGAGATAGGTAGGTAGGTAGGTACGTAAATAAGTAAGTAGGTAGGTAAGTAAGAAAGCAAATAAGCAAGTACATAAGAAAGACATAGGTAAAAAAAAAAAGTGAACTTAAACAAGAATACATGCACAAAAGAGCAACACCCTGAATGCGAGCCTTCCCTGACACAGGTGCCAGCGTTACCTCGGCTTACCTCCTCCATCAGCTGACAAACACGCGAACTAACACTCAAGAGCTTACCTGGAATAAAAGAAAAGAAAGTGAGCATTAGGTCGAATAATCATATAGATAAATAAATGAACAAATTGTTGATAATTTCATAATAACTAATAGATAAATAATAAATACGCAAATATATATAAGGATTTAAATTATACATTACCAATTGCCATTTAAAATACAAAAAATAGAATAAACAAATAAATGTGCAGATCATAGGAAACAATAATGGTGGCTCAAAATCATAACAAAAATGAGAATATACGAATGAATATAATAAAAATTCATACAACAAAAAACACGAACAAATGCACGAAAATAATCAGGCAAAAATTAATTTCTATCAATATGGTCTTAGTAAAGATTACACACTGCTGCATCCATTAGCACACTGTAATTCCCTTCATAATATCCAACTCTAGACAGTAATAACTGAATGAGAGAGAGAGAGAGAGAGAGAGAGAGAGAGAGAGAGAGAGAGAGAGAGAGAGAGAGAGAGAGAGAGAGAGAGAGAGAGAGAGAGAGAGAGAGAGAGAGAGAGAGAAGAGAGAGAGAAGAGAAGAGAGGAAGAGAGAAAGAGAGAGAAGAGAGAGAGAGAGAGAGAGAGAGAGAGAGAGAGAGAGAGAGAGAGAGAGAGAGAGAGAGAGAGAGAGAGAGAGAGAGAGAGAGAGAGAGAGAGAGAGAGAAAGAGAGAGAGAGAGGAAGAGAGAGAGGGGAAGAGAGAGAGAGAGAGAGAGAGAGAGAGAGAGAGAGAGAGAGAGAGAGAGAGAGAGAGAGAGAGAGAGAGAGAGAGAGAGAGAGAGAGAGAGAGAGAGAGGGGGGGGGGGAAGAGAGGGAGAGAGAGAGAGAGGGGGGAAGAGAGGGAGAGAGAGAGAGAGAGAGAGAGAGAGAGAGAGAGAGAGAGAGAGAGAGAGAGAGAGCGAGGGTGAGAGAGAGAGAGGAATAAAAATAAAAATAAAAATAAAAAGAGAGACACAGAGACAGAGAGAGAGAAAGGGAAAAAAGAGGAAACGAAGAGTCGCTGTCTCAAGATAGTCTCCCGCTACTCTCTCAAGGCGGTTCCGGTCGATCCTCTGTTATGTAGTCGCTTTCGTTTGGTTGTTTGTTTTTTTCATGTGTTTGTCTTGGCACGTCGCTGCAATTTTTACCGTTCAAGCCGCGCGTGGAGGACGGGGCGTTGGGATAGGGAGGGGGAGGGGGTAAGTAAGGCGAAAGTAGTAAGGGGTATGAGGTTAGAGGTTAAGAGGTATGAGGTAAGAAGCAAGGGGTATGGGCTATAGTGTAAGAGGTATGGGCTAAAGTGTAAGGTGTAAGGGGTATGGGCTAAGGTGTGAGGTGTAAGGTGTAAGAGGCATGGGTTAAGGTGTAAGGGGTATGAGCTAAAGAATATAGGGTATGGTGTATGTGACAGGTGGTAAGAGGGAAATGGTATAACTGGTACGAGGTATGAAAGAAGGAGTGAAAGATAAAGGGGTGATATATGAGGAATAAGGAGCAAGAAATAATGAGTAAGGAGTAAGAAGTAAGGGATAAGCGTAGAGGGTATGGGGTAAGAAGTAGGGGAGACGGGTAACTTTTGAATAAAACCTGGAGAGACTGGATGAAGGGGATACGACTCTATGGAAGAAGACGGGGAAGTAGAGAAGTGAAAAAGGGAAAAAAAAGAAAAATAACAAATGAGAGAAGACAGAGAGAGAGAGAGAGAGAGAGAGAGAGAGAGAGAGAGAGAGAGAGAGAGAGAGAGAGAGAGAGAGAGAGAGAGAGAGAGAGAGAGAAAGGGGGGGGGGTGAGTCAGTGAGGCGGCCGGGGGAGGGACAGGGAGAGGGAGAGGGAGAGGGAGAGGGAGAGGGAGAGGGAGAGGGAGAAGGAGAGAAAGAGAGAGGGAGAAATCAAATGTGAACCAAGTTCTCCCTAAGGCTCTCCCTCAGAGGTATCCCTCAAAGGTAACCCTCAAGGGCGTTCGGGAGGCGTGCGGCGAGGAGCGGGCGGGCGGGCGAGAGGGCGGGCTTCAACGGCGGAGGGGCCGTGGGGGATCATAGCAGGTACATCGACCGTCTCAACACAGTAGCCAGGAACTCCCCCGCGTCATGCACAGGAGGGGAGACCTCGCCATGTGGTGCAACGGGATGAACAGGCGACTTAGGAGAGGAAAATCGTTCTTTTGTTCTCGGTCTGCATGTTTCTGTTAAATTATGTTTCTCTGTCCCGTGTCTATTCGACTCCG
>NW_028234434.1:20695281-20700281 GCF_977035675.1 Penaeus japonicus
TAATTGCAGCGATTAAAGCGGCGCTGTACTAAAAATGGTGATGTGCATTCATGTTAATAATCGCATGCACGTCCATCATAAACAGAAAAATGCTCGTGCTTGGAACAGTAAATTTTGTTGTAGTAAAAGTTATGGCATGCATCAATGATGATGATAATGATCCTAACAATAATGTTACCGTTTATTACAATCATTATCATTAAGAACAGCAATAATGATACCAAGAAGAAAATTCACGATAAACGAGAATCTCCAAAAATGTTTGGAATAACGATTTAGAGAAAGAAATAATAAAAGAAATCTCAACAATAAAACGAATGAATTTCCTCGCCTGACCTGACATATAAAAAATCTGGACACCTCATGGCGCAGAGCACCACATCAGATCACATGCCCTCCCCTCCCTCCTCCCGTCCCCCATGGGCTTAATAACCCCTCACTCCCAGTCTACGAAATGAAATACAACCATAATAAGAAGAGAAACAGAGTATTTTCTATTGCAGGGTGTGTTATATTGCCTCTCCTCTTTGCAATACACGTTACCGTGTTTGTGTTATTTCAGCCTATAAATCACAAGCTTTCTGGTCTATGTTAACGTTCTAAGGTCACGTAAGGTCAACAATGGCAACATCCTGAGGTCCAAATACAAAGGATATCCTTGCCCCCCCCCCCCCCCAATACTACTCCCGTCTCCTACCTTCCCTTTGCCCCCCAAACCCCACCCCACCCCACGCCACCCTGCCCTCTCCCGTATATGCATGTATCACCCCTCCCCCCTCCCTCCCCAATATCCCTAGTCACATCAAGCCATACCAATGCCTACCATCCCCATCCCACCCCTGTCTATACTAAACTCCCTCATGCGCATGAACCAAATCCCCTTCCCCTAACCTACACCAATCTCCCTGCCTCATGCGCATGAACCAACCCCCCCCTAACCCACACCAACCTCCCTGCCTCATGCGCATGAATCTCCCCCCTAACCCACACCAATCTCCCTGCCTCATGCGCATGAACCAAATCCCCTTCCCCTAACCCACACCAATCTCCCTGCCTCATGCGCATGAACCAACCCCCCCCTAACCCACACCAACCTCCCTGCCTCATGCGCATGAATCTCCCCCCTAACCCACACCAATCTCCCTGCCTCATGCGCATGAACCAAATCCCCTCCCCCCTAACCCACACCAATCTCCCTGCCTCATGCACATGAACCAAACCCTGTCCCTCTATCCATACTAGCCCCTCCCTCCTGTGCATGAACCAACCCCCGCCCCATATCAATCCCAACCCCCTTCCCCCATGTGCATGAACCAACCAACCGACCCCCCTTCCATTGTGTGCATGACACCCCCCCTATTGTGCATGAATCAACCCCTCACCTCTCATTTGGGGTACTGTACCCAGCACGCTGTGTGAATGACGATCACCAACCACGACATCAAGACCCGGCTCCACTCTTTAATTCCGCGTTGCATTACGGGTCTGCCTGAATAACCTTAGATTTTCCTCTTGAGTGGATGGTGAGAGGTTATTGATATTCATTTTTTGGTCGTTGTTATTTTCTCGCGAGCTTGTTTATTTGTGTTTATGTTGGTTGTGCCGTAAATAGATTTTCAAATAAATATGAAAGGGTAAAATCTTATTTTTTCCTTGATTCACAAATCTTTTAACTATAAGAAAGTTGAACTCAAAACACTATAGATTTTATGTGTTGTAAATGTACAATCGGACGCAGCAGGAAACAATCAACCTTATTGTGAATACATTTACAAAACAAATAAACCTCAAAATATGAAACCAGGAAAAAATGAACAATACATTTCTCAAAAATAAATAAAACACACAATGCATTATCTATATTCATACTCTACCACAATATAATAAAACCAATGCATAAACAGGCTTTTATAAAGAATCTCTTTAAGCGAAATAAAACTTCCCGTCAAAACGAAGAACCGGCAACCCCTCCACCACATGACCTATCTCACGCCGGAACAATTAGCAGAACTACGGGCTAATTAAACGACCCCAGACCAATTACTATAGACGGACCTGATCCCATACACTAGCCCTCCCTTCCTATTTCTATAAAAAAAACTAGGCTTAATTAAAGGAGCTTAGATCGACTAGGATTGGTGGATAAAGCTTAGGATTAGACTCGGATCGGATACTCATAAAATAGTTAGAAAATGAAACATGAACAATTTCTAGATTAACAAAAAAAAAACACGAAAAGTCTATAGAAAGGAAACTGTTCAGCTACTGCTTCATTAAATAACTTCAGTTTATAAATGAAGAAAAATACATAATTAATCAGTTAATATCGACCACAATGTAGTCGTCTGCCCAAAGGAGCCTAGGGTCTTGAGATCACGGCATATCGGATTCAAAGCGAGGCGATCCAATCCCTTCTTGGCAACACTAATCCTTCAAAGAGTTCTTTCGCTCACTTCAAGGGCTGGAACCGGTTGGCGCGAAGTGAGGTGAGGTGGTCCCTTAGGAGGCACAGCTAGGGAGAGGGAGACGGAGAGGGGAGCGAGGAGAGGGAGAGGGAGAGGGAGAGGGAGAGGGAGAGGGAGAGGGAGAGGGAGAGGGAGAGGGAGAGGGAGAGGGAGAGGGAGAGGGGAGCGAGGAGGGGGAGAGGGAGAGGGAGAGGGGAGCGAGGAGGGGGAGGGAGAGGGGAGAGGGAGAGGGGGAAGGGAGAAGGGGGGAGGGAGAAGGGGGAAGGGGAAAGGGAAGGAGAGAGGTTGACTGGGGGTGGAGTGGGGTATAGGGGGAAAGAGAGGTGAAGTTGAAGTGTTGACCGGGAGTGGGGGGGGGGGTAGAGAAAGGAGAGAGGGGACAGCGGAAGGGGAGGATGAGATGGGTGAAGGGGGTTTGGCTAAAGGGATGGGGAGAAGGGGGTTGGTTGGGGGAAGGGTATGCGGCCCAGGGGTTTGACGGGTGAAAGAAGAGAAGAGAGGACAGGACAGCGGAGGAAAGGGGAGAGTGGGGAGGGAGGGGGGATGGACAGAGGGTTGGAAAAGAGGGGGGTGGGGGTGACGCACAGAGGGGTTGGGTTCCTCAATGATTACGATGAATAACATATACTATAACTCCGTCATGAACTGTCTATGAATTTACTTCATAATATTTTTTTAAATCGTTCTCTTCCCTACATTTTACCATTGTTTTTACACACCACAAACCCTTTCTCTCTCTCTCTACATTTATCTATTTACTTATCATTATATTTCAATATATCATCTCATTCTCCTACCTAATTTTCCCCTCCACCTTTCCATTCGTCATATTTATTATAACACTTTCTTCCCACGCGCACCGAACCCCTCTATTCTAGCAGATTTTCAGCCACTGAATGTAAATAATCAACCATTTTCCAAGGAAACAATTTGACATGCTTCCTAAAACCCTAATCCGCTATGGCATTTTCTCCAATCATATCAGATCCCCTTGAAATGACTAATCTTCTAATGTAAACTATTGCTTCAAATATGGCACTTGAATAACCCCGTTAACCAAGTTTCCAATAAACATGGATAATTTCCGAATACCCATTTCAATTACAATGATCAATGATCTAAAGTAGAATAAATAATCAAATATATATATATATATATATATATATATATACATATATATATATATACATATATATATATATATATATACATATATATATATATACATATACATATATATACATATACATATATATACATATATATATATATATATATATATATATATATATATATATATATATACAAACACACACACACACACACACACAGTAATCATATTTTAATATACAACAAATCGGAACAATTTACAATCCCCGCCCACTGACCCCAGTCTACCAGCGTTCCCGCTACCATCACCCCCTCCCCAAAAGCATCGCTCTTACAATAACAAAAACCTTAATTAATGTATGCAAACAACGAGGAGACGACAGCATCTGCCACATCCATTTATGCTAACTAACTTCCTCTTTACACCTTGTCTGACTCTTTTAATTACTTTCTTTGGAGCATCTTGTATTTTTCGGGTGTGTAATACATACGCTTAATGAGGTGTATACATTTCAATTGTATATGTGTAAGTGTAAAACGGTGTGGAGGTTTTAAAGTCTGTGTTTTTGTGATTTTGGATAATATCATATATACTGGTATTGTTTATGTAAATTGCAAATCCAACCATTTATTTGCCAGCTAATCAATCAATCAGTCTCTATCTTTATCTCTTTAAATCACACACACACACACACACGCGCACACACACACACACACACACACAGATAGATAGAGAGAGCGAAAGAGAGAGCGAAAGAGAGAGAGAGAGAGAGAGAGAGAGAGAGAGAGAGAGAGAGAGAGAGAGAGAGAGAGAGAGAGAGAGAGAGATAGAGATAGATAGATAGATAGAGAGAGAAAGAGCACATAGACACGCGCTCAAGTACCAAACAACTTTCCACAGGCTCCGTCAAAAGGCCAATTCCCAGCCAAGGCCTCCTTCCATGCAAGCAAATCACAGACTCCATTTCTCAGAAAGATCTCGCCAAGATGCTGACGTCACTGCATCGAGGGCCAGGGGGCGGCCGCGGGGAGAACGAGGAAGGAGGGGGGGGGAGGTGGCGGAGTGTCATTAACAGCGTTTCTACCATCAATCCCACAGAAAATAGTGTCAGCGTTCGTCATTATCATCCCCGCTACCGCCTAATTAGACTGATCTGACCTAATAACTGTTTCCCGTGCCGAGGTTATCTCCGCCGCTCCCGTCCGTTCCGTTACCCTCCATGCTTTAGAGGTCATTGGGGATGGAGGGGGGGGGGGAGGTGTGACGCCAGCTGTTATGAGGTGGCTGTCGACGCGGCACTTGATCAATGGTCTCCCTCGATACCCCGTAGGAACGCTCTCTTCGGCGCCATCTTGGAAATGGGCTTCTAACGAGACCTAATCTAGATATTTTGCGTTTTCGGTAGTTACGCATTTACGGTATTA
>NW_028234434.1:20707781-20715281 GCF_977035675.1 Penaeus japonicus
ATAAATAATCAATACAATACACTACACTCGGAATGTATCCGACTCATACATTAAAGCAATAAATTCTATAACAGAATTTTTTATCATATAAGAGAGAGTTGGGCGTTCTCACCGCCTTTTTTTTAAGCCTACAACACTTACGGGAGTATTTCACAGGCTTTGAGCTTCAGACAAAAGCACCAGTTGCCTAACGAGCAGCAACAATAAAGCAATAGACACAGCCACATATCATCATTATTAAGTTACAGTTTTAAATTGGAAGCATTGTAAGGATATTCTGCTTATTAACACTAAAAGCTATTTTTGTATCGACAGTTTACCTACGGCCTAATCTGTTAACAGGCTCTGCTTTTTTCACAACTGTAAGCACACTTTTGAGGGATTCCTCATTCATGGGGAAAATATGCATTAAACAACATACATTTTACATGATTTTAATATCTATGAAGAATTGCAGCCTATTCTATTATCATCTAGGGAGCAGTATATATAGGAACTTGTGATAAAATAAATAGGACACGAATAAAAAATAAACTGAGCAAAATGGCTTGCTTTTGCATACCTAATTAAGTGATCTTGGACGAACTAAAGAGACAAATGTGAAATGTAACTGACGTGCTTATTCGTCACAATTAAACCAACAACTGCGCGGTACATGTAAGCCAGTGCCACTGATAACACTTTTTAATACGGGTACGGGACGCGTTTCTGCGCATGCGCTGTTAGTACCCAACTGTCTACCTTGCGAATAACATCTTTGCGTGTTTGTTTGTGATTTAATCTAATTTTTGTCGCCTTTTTTGTGGAAATATTTTTGTGTTTTGGTGAGGACTTACGGTGGTAATATCACAGACACATTCGTGAACCTAAATACTTATTTAAATCAACATACTTAGAACCTAAGAGATATATCACAGAATTTTGGATTTCTGCTTAAACCGACGAAAAGTTTATCACAAGATTTATCACAGGAAGAGTTTAAAATATGGAATGACTTGGGAATACGGTCATAGGAGCTAGGGAAGGACATGTAGCTGGTGGAAGGAACGACGCCAGGCGATGCAGGTAAGTCACAACAAGCAATAAACAACCATATGATTAACTAGTGTATACCGGATGCAAATGGACTCTCCTCCTTCGCTTCCTTTATTTTAGCTTTGGTGAATCTGACGCAACTTGATAGAACGTGTTGCATTTGGTGAAACTACATTTTAGACAGTTGAATCAGAAGCGGAAACAACAGACGGATCCACACTTGGTGCAGTTGGATCTGGTGTTGTTGAACCTGAAGCTACATCAGTCGTTGCCGGACCAGGAGTAGCTTTATCAAGAGCAGCTGGTTCAGTAGCCTCTGTAGGTGTAGCTGGTTTAATAGCCTCGCCAGTTGTTTCTAGTTCAGTAGGCTCGGCAGGTGTATCTGGGTCAGTAGCCTCAGCTGGTGTAGCTGGGTCTGTAGCCTCAGCTGGTGTAGCTGGGTCAGTAGCCTCAGCTGGTGTAGCTGGGTCAGTAGCCTCAGCTGGTGTAGCTGGTTCTGTAGCCTCAGAAGGTGTAGCTGGGTCAGTAGCCTCAGCAGTTGTAGCTGGGTCAGTAACCTCAGCAGGTGCAGCTGGTTCTGTAGCCTTAGCTGATATAGCTGGTTCTGTAGCCTCAGCAGGTGCAGCTGGTTCTGTAGCCTCAGCAGGTGCAGCTGGTTCTGTAGCCTTAGCAGATGTAGCTGGTTCTGTAGCCTCAGCAGGTGCAGCTGGTTCTGTAGCCTCAGCAGGTGCAGCTGGTTCAGTAGCCTCAGCAGGTGTAGCTGGCTCAGCAGCCTCAGCAGGTGTAGCTGGTCCAGGAGCCTCCTCATCAGGTGTGGATGGTTCAGTAGCCTCAGCAAGTGTAGCTGTTTCAGTAACTTCAGTAAGCGAAGCTGGTTCAGCAGGTGTAGCTGGATCCATAGCTTCAGCAGGTGTAGCTGAATCCATAGCTTCAGCAGGCGTAGCTGAATCCATAGCTTCAGCAGGCGTAGCTGAATCCATAGCTTCAGCAGGCGCAGCTGAATCCATAGCTTCAGCAGGCGTAGCTGAATCCATAGCTTCAGCAGGCGTAGCTGAATCCATAGCTTCAGCAGGTGTAGCTGAATTCATAGCTTCAGCAGGCGTAGCTGAATCCATAGCTTCAGCAGGCGTAGCTGAATCCATAGCTTCAGCAGGTGTAGCTGGATCCATAGCTTCAGCAGGTGTAGCTGAATCCATAGCTTCAGCAGGTGTAGCTGAATCCATAGCTTCAGCAGGTGTAGCTGGATCCATAGCTTCAGCAGGTGTAGCTGAATCCATAGCTTCAGCAGGTGTAGCTGAATCCATAGCTTCAGCAGGTGTAGCTGGATCTGCAGCATCACCGGGAGTAGCTGCATCCATAGCTTCAGCAGGTGTAGTTGGATCCGTAGTTTCAGATGATGTAGCTGGATCCGTAGCTTTACCATGTAAAACTGGTTCACCAGTTATAACAGGTGCAGATGCATTTGTAGTCTCAGTGACTGCACTAAGTGTAATTGGAGCGTTAGCAGGATCTGTAGCTTCACTAGGTGTATCTGGACTGATAGCCTCCACAGGTGTAGCTGGTTTGGTAGCTTGATCTATAGCTTCATCAGGTGTGACTGGCTCAGTTACTACACTCGATGTAGTTGGAATATTTGCTGGATCTGTAGCTTCATTAAGCTTTGAAGCTTTATCAGATGTAGTTGGGTCAGTAGATACACAAGATATTCCTGGATCAGGTGTAGTTAGGTCATTACCTTTACCAGGATCAGAAGTCATACCCGGTGTAGGTGTATCAGAACCCTTGTCAATTGTAGCCGAGTCAGCAGCTACAGCAGGTTTTGCTGGGCTAGAAGTAGTTCCAGATGAAGCTACACTGGGTGTTACTGGATTAACAGTTGCTACAGTATCTGCAATTGGCACTGGATCAGGAGTAAGCGTACCAGGTATTTGATCACACACAGATACAGGGGATGTACCTGGATCAGGAGTATCTGCAAGAGGCGTGGCTGGACTGCGGACGTCTACAACAGGTGTAGTTTGATCCACATCTATCTCTGTTGTATTTGGATCTGGCGCAACTATATGAGCCACAGCTAGGCCAGGTGTATTAGCACTATCATCTGCATCTGCAACAGATGTAGTTTGATCAGGCATATCTACACCAGATGTAGTTTGATCAGGCATATCTACACCAGATGTACACATTTCACTTGATGTGATCAGGCCCGGTGTATCTACACCACCTGCAGCTAAATCAGTAGCAAGTTCACCTGCTGTGACTACACCCTGTGCATTTACAGCTGTAGCTACATGAGGCTTAGTTGGAGATGATGCCACACACACACTATGATCAGAAGGAACTTCACTAGGTGTAGACAGATCAGGCATATCGACATCAGTAGTTGGGTCAGATGCATCCAAACCTGTTGCAGTTGCATCTGGGCCAGTTACAAGAGGTGTTAGCTCAGATGTAGCAACAGTAGGTGCTGTTGGATCTACAACAGATGTAGTCTGACCTGGTCCATCTACACCCGTAGTTGCTAAACATGTAGTTATACCAACCGTATCTAATACAGGTGTAGGTGAATGGGCACCTTTGATGCGTGCATCTAGATTCGAAGCAACTACACAAGGTGTTGTAAGATCATGCATAGCTGCATGAGCTGAATTGGGATCAGGAAGAACAGCTACAGGTACAGCTGAATCGCTTGGATCCCGAGCTATATTTGGTGTAGTTAGAGCCAATATTTTAGAGTTTGAAGGTGCACATGATGGCACATCTTTGATAGGAGTTGATAAAATAGATGCATCCACATTAGGTTTAATGTTATCCTGTATGATTATTTTTGAGGAAAGTGTGACTGACTGAGGTGAACTAATGCTCTGCGTATTTGTCCCTTCCACTATACCTTCATTTGAATTGGCAGAAATAGGAGTAGCTACATCTGGATTAGTTGACAATGGGGAAGACTGACTTTCTGAAGCTACATTTGATGTAGCTAGATGAGATGTAGCATCACTTAGCCAAGGGTGATTTGATGAGGATATTGCAGGTTTTGATGGATCAGAACCAGGTGTATCAACAGATATGTTTGAGTGACCTGGATTCAGTGCATCTGAATCAGTCAGAACTACATTTGGATCAGTTGGACTTCCTTTTGTGCGTGATGTATCCAAACCAGGCATTACTATCTTTTTTGTAACTGGGATAAGCATGGCTAAACCTCGAGTCATTGCGTCATCTGTGTTTGTATCAAGTTTAGATGCGACAGGGATAGCTGTGTCAAATGTGGCAACATATGTAACTGGAATGTTTTGTCCTTGGTTATCTGTCAACTTGAGTGGAGCTGGTACCGTCGTAAGTGCATTTGGTTTGGGTGTTTTTGTTTGTGTTGTAGCCGAGTCTTGTGTAGTCATTTTTTGTGTAATCAGGCTTAGAGTGGGCACAAATGAGTATGGTATACAATTGACAGAAGCAGTGATATCAGACACTGGTGTGACTGCTTCTGGTATAGCAGACTGGAGAGCAGCATCTAGGATTGATGCAGATGTTTTAAGCGTAGTCTGCATGTACGAGTGTGTTGTAGTTGGCTCTGACTGAGTTGGGTACGTTGATGGTGGATGGGGTGTTACTAAGCCAGAAAAAATTTGTTTGGGAGCTGAGGTGAGAATAGTGCGCAATGTAGAAGAAAGTGTAGTTGGGTTAGGTTTCTCTGTATGCATGCCAGTTACGTCAAGTGTTGTACTGGGAGTGTAAGAAATTACATTACTTGTAGTTTCAAGAGATACGCCTAGGCTAGCTGGAGATGTTCCCTCTAATGAAACTGAATTAAGCGTACTTGTGTCCACTGTAGATCCATTATGATTACCTGGCTCTGTGGCACTTTGATTGCGTTCTGTCTGATTCAATGTAGACAAACTAGATGTAGGTGGTTTACACTTATCAGATGGAAATGCTACGGAGTTAGACGTAGAAGGATTGGGCCTAACAACAGTTAAGAAAACATTTGTTGTTGGTGGCTTAGACTTAATAAGAGGAAATACAACTGGGTTGGTCGTTGGAGGGTTAGACCATCCAGGAGTAAGTACAACTCGGTTTGACGAGGGGAGGTTAAACCGAACAGGGGCAGGCACAAGAGGATTGGATGGGACAAGGTTTGACACAGTTGCATTGGGTACAGCTACAAGGAGTGGGGATGGATTTGACACAGGCGTGGCTGAGCTTCTCGACACTCGCTTGGTAGAATCACTCGGTTTGGGACATGCACCACATGGTTGGGGCTGAGCAACTGAAGACAGTGCAGTGGGTAGGTAGTGTAACACAGGTGGTTCCTGGCCGTGGGGAGTAAATGGAGGAGCAGACATGCCAAAACCTGTGGAGGGAGGTGGAGCAGAAGGAGGCACTGTGGACCCATGAGGACTAGGGAAAACCGAACTTGCAAACTCTGGTTTTTGGTGCCACATCTGTGCCTCGATCATGATTTGACAAATTCTGTGTTGCACGATATAAAAAGTAGACTTGCTGTCTATACTTCGCAATTGATTCGCTATGAGGTTGCCGAAAGCAGAGTACTCATCTCTAATCTTTGGATTACCTTTAATGCAGGTCTTTTTGCTCTGCTTCAATTTTCCCTTCATTATGCGTCCCTGCTTACATGAATGAAGAACCTTGCTGGTTGTTCCCTTTTGTGTACTTGTTACTTCCTGTTTGGCCATGTTCTCCTGCTTAATCTGGCTCTTCTCTCTGGTGGCCCTCTTCTGTTGACCGTTGCCTTTTTGCAAATCCTCATCCTGTGTGGCCAAGCTTTTCTGCTTAGTTCGGCCTTCCTGCTTGACATCATCCTGTTTGAACAAGCTCTTTCCATTAGCTGGGTCTCTATGCTTATGTCTGCCCTTTGTAACCAGGCTCTGCTTAGCTCGGTCTTTCTGCTTGACCAAACTCTTTAGTCTGACCAATCTTTGCAGCTTTGAAAAATGTTTGTGCTTATTCAACTGCAGAAACTGCTTAATCCGTTTGAGCTTTTTAGCTACGAGTTGTTTGTTCTGCGATTCTTCGTTCTCGTTAATCTGCTCGTCCTTTCCTTTGGCCGTTTTCTCCTGCTTAGCAATTTTCGTCAAGTTGGTCATCTCTTGCGTGGCCTTCACTCCCTCCAGCCCCGTCGCTTTCTTCTGCTTCGTCCCCTGCTCCTGCTTGCCTGCACTCTCGCCGTCGTACTGGCCGACGGGGCTGGCGGTCCCTGAACCCTCCTCGCTGCTCAGGGACCTCTTCCTCTGACTAGATTTGCTCTTCCTCGCGGTCTTCGCCATCTCCGGAGTCACTGGAAAGTTCTGGCGCTGGTGCTTCGGAGGGGGGGAAGGGGAGGGCGAGGGCGATGGGTCCTCCACCCTGCGCTTCCGCTTGTGCTGGTCCCTCGCTGACTTTCCCTTTCCTTCTCTCCCGCAGCCCTTCGTTGCTTGACCTGTGAATGAGACACCTGCCCCACGGCCGTCGCCACTTGCCTGTAAACAAACACAAACATTAGCAACAACACGTAAACAGATTGCACAATTGAGCATTAAACAAATATAGCCGTTGAAAAAGCTTCGTCTTCCCAGGCCTTTCTTTGACGATGGAACATGCAAAGGAGCCTGATGCCCGGAGCAACAGGGAGGGGAAGGAAAGTGGATGCAATGCCTCGGGTCAGCAGCTTTTCCAGAAACTATAATTGTTTAATACTTTTTAGCTTTACTTTTTTTTCTTTTAGATCCTGTTTACGCCTTGCTGGCAATGTTTACGTTTGCCTCGCACAGGTGAAGACATAGTGAGAGCAGGAATCTCATCCGCGGGTGATGATGCCGAGAGAAGCAGTGATAACGCACACATAATGGAGATGACAGGGTGGGAAGCCAAAGAGGAGGTGCAGGGCGCGTCGATGAGGAGGTACAGGGTGCGTCGGCAGGGGAAGAGGACAGGGTGAATGGCTAGGATAATCTGGTGAATGAGCAAACCCATCTGCACTTGCACGGGTCGACTGTTGAACGAATGAATATGGAAGGTGAAAAGGTAATGATGAAAAAAATAAATGGATGATAAATAGAGCGCAAAAGTCTTTCCGTAAGAAATCGGGACCCCTTCCCACTCTTCCCTACCCCCCCCCCCCAAACCCGACAATCTTGAGGCCTTAACAATGAAGACCCGAACGAGGAGGTAAGAGTGACCCTGAGTGGCCCGGGCGTGTCATCACAACATCAACAAACATATAATCTGGCGAGCAAGGAAGGGAGACCATGGAGGAGGAGAGAGGGAGGGGGGGCTATGGGTTCCCCTCCACTCTCGCCCCCTCCCTAGACCCTCGCCTGCCTACCGGTCTGCTTGGCTTCTCAGCAACGTTTGCACTGACAAGCCCGTCAGAGAAAGACCACCATGTTGAGTTTATCATAACTGTATTTAAAAAATCACGATTCGACTGCATCCAATGCCAACATTTTAACGATCATTACATAA
>NW_028234434.1:20725281-20730281 GCF_977035675.1 Penaeus japonicus
GTTTGTACATATTGCAAAGAGTAAATGTGCTATGTGATTGGATTTATTCAGTGTTGCAGTGGACAACATTTTTAGCAGGGTCTATATCAGCTCATTATGTTCTTTATACTGAGTACTAAAAAAGTATTGTGGAGGTATGGGAGGACTAAAAGCAATTTTTTTTTCTTTGACCCTTTGACGCCGGGGTGATTCCGGCTCTGAATGGTTGTAATGCCGGGGTTTTCGAACGCATAAGCCTAACACCTCAAGATTCTCGGGCGCACAAGCAGCAAGCCTGGGCTGCCCACTAGCTCACCCCAAGCACTGGCCTTGCCCAGATATCTCGTTACAGGCGTCTGACGTAAAAAACACAAAATGTGTCAGCATGTCATCAGGCGCGAATGGGTTAATTCATGTACTTTTGTAAAAGAGGCAACCATCCCCATCCACATTTTAGATGCTGAACATGGTGTGGGTCACCTTCCTCTTCTCATTCTGCCTGCACATCCTGCATCGCAGTTGCTTTAGAGCCAGAGGTCGGCATCTACCAAACACAATCTAACAGTGCATGGTGGATAGGAGCCCTTAACCCGTTAATGACGGGTGATGTATTTTTTCGTCATACATGATGCAGGAGCTCTTGCCTGACAATGGGCGTCATGATGTTTGGGGATTTTGGATCACTATGTTATTTTATTGTGCTATGAGTAATGAGTGAGTGATGTTGACAATTGCAGTCATAATTATTATAACTGCCGTAATATTAAGCAAAATGAGTTTCAACTCACATCCAAAACCTAGATGGCACCACTTTCTCCTAGCATCAGCAGGAGAGAGAGAGCCTTGAATGGCACCCATCTATGGTCTCTAGCAAGCATTATCTCTATATAGCAATGGCACATAGCAGGTTACCGACCTCTTGCTCTAAAGTACTGCAGATGAAAGATGTACAGGCAGAACGAGAGGAGGAAGGTGACAATAAAGATGTAGTCCGTGATAAAACTATATATTTATATATACCACTTTATTAAAAAATATCTAAAATAAATATATGAATTATTGGCTGTTTACAGATAATAATGACCAAGTTGGCCGAGTGGTTAATGGGAGCTGTCCTCATCCTGGGACCCTGGTCAGCTGTGGTGACCAACACTGTTAGTATCTCCATGAATATCATTTTCAGTTTTCCTTTTAAGTCCTGATCACTTGGTATAGTTTTTCTACATAACTTCTTCATTTGTGGGAATGATATTAGTATTGAAGAAAAGAGTGTGCTTAATCTAGTTTTGTATAAAATAATGTATAATGTTTTTTATAAAGCTACAGTCTTAAGTATGTGGAAATGTAAATGGTGGCTAAAGTCAAATACACATAAAATGACATTCTAAAACTTGAATTTTTAACATCAGATTGCTCTATTGTATTATGAAATTATTTGAGATTTACTACTACATTGGGGTAATTGTAGTCTAATTTAAACCATTGTTTCCATCAATAAATGGTTATAAAGTGACAGTTTATATGTACATACCTCTTCCTAGTTAAATTAGTTTTATTTATCTCATTGAGAATTTGCTTAACATGAGTTTCTATCTTTCAGGTAAAGAATGATTTCACTGATCAGTATTTCATCTATATCCTCCTCTTACCTGTGATATTGGTAGCCATGTTTGGGTTGGTATCAGTAGCAATAATTGCACATAGGGTCTACAATTTCAATGACTGCAATGAAGCTGCAGAGGAACTTACGAGACAAATAAAAGAGGCCAAGGAAGATTTAAAGAAGAAGGGACTAAAAATCGACTAATACAGAAAAGAGATTTGTAGCTCTTTTTTCACTCTACCCTTGTGGTTGTGGCAGGAAAGCTTTCTTAATTTTTTTCAGATGGAGATATTAGAATGCATTGCTTAATTTGACTGTGTATCTTGTCCTATGAATTTTGATTGTAAACTTTTGTCTTGTGTGAATAATCAGTGTTTACAAATAATCTGGTTCCATGTATTTTTGTAAGATTATGAGAGAGATTTGAAATACAATAAATTTGTTATTTATTATATCCATTTTGTAATAAAATATGAATTACATACATCTTTTATTTCTTATGTTAACCTACTAATGTCAGGAGTGCATGTTTACTGTATATAGTATGTTCTTGTCTAGTTACCCCATTCTTTCAATTTTCAGAGAAAACAAGTTTTATTTTTATTACTGTTGTTGTAATTATATGATAATGATGATAGTTTTAGTGATGATGATGGTAGATATAAAAATGAAAACCTTTCTCCCTGAAAAAGCAAAGAATGGAACAAATGGGTAAAGTTAGGCTAGTCTAGTTATTCACTCCTCAGTGACTAAGCACTTGTAGAGCCATATATGTAAACAAAAATAATAATAATAAAACAAATATATTTTGTAATTTATGTTCATTGAAAAAATCAATATATGAAAATGAGAAAAGAAAACTGATTGTCTTTACTTTCATGATTGAAAAATATCTGGCATGCCTACAAGATTCAGCTCACTGCAAATTCCCAACTAGAAATTCTAGGGTTAGAAAGTTAACAATGATTAAAGAATGGACTACCTTGGAGTTCATTTAGTGTATTAGAAATAGAAATTCCAAAGTACTAGCTAGAGATCTTTAGTACTGAAGTATCTAACCCCTACTTATACATTGCTTTTTCATCTGTGCATTTTTTTAGAGAGAGATAAGAGGGAGAAGGGGGAAGTGAGAGACAGACAGAGAAACATACAGACCAAACATGAGAAAAGGAAAAAGTAAATGAGTTTGCAAGGTTGGCAACATATAAAGAAGGATACTCAATAAAATTTCTTTAATCAAAACTGCTTTATAAATTGTTTACAATATCTTGGAAGTCTTGGAATTACAAGCTTCATGGCATTATCATGATTGTTTTCATATAGCTGTCATTAAGTTATCTTTTTGTTTTTAAGTCATATTTTTTTCAAAGAAGGAAAGGCTCGACATTTTTGAGTTCATGAAAGAAAAAGAATCCATTTTTTTCATTATAATAATTTTAAAAATCATTAGAACTGTGATGGCAGTCAGAATTTATAGTTTCATTATTCATAATTCTCAAGATCCAAACTTTTGTAAATTACCTTTTTTCTTGTTTTTACCGAAACCTTTTTAACCCATTGCGGACGGGGGTAGATTCGCTTGCCCAGTCTCCAGGATAGGTTTTATTTTAGAGCAAGGCTGCTTGAAGCAACATAATTTGAATCTTTCCACTCTTTCAGTCACTCGTAAAACTAGAGCTGTTTTTGTGTTTTATTTTTTGTGTTTTATTCAATTTAGAGACTTACATGTGCCATATGACAGCCTCTATCAATGCTGCAGTTGACTAAAATTGTAGTATATGATCCATATTAGCTCATTATTTTCTTTATACTCAGTGTGATAGAAGTATTACTGTTTTATGGGAGGACAAAAGGCAACTTTATTTTTTCGTATTTTTGTGCTGTCATGAACGAATAAGAAACACGTAAACACCTAAGATGAAAATAACATGAAGAGGTAGGGAAGAGGAAGCAAACCTGTGCTTGTGACTGTGAGTGCCACAGTGAAAGGCATCCATATTGGCACAGGAGCACATTTTAGACACTGGTTATGGATTGAGTCACCTTCCTCTTCTCGTTCTGCCTGCACATCCTTCATCAGAGGTACTTTAGAGCAAGAAGTCATCAACTTGCTGTGTGCCATCGCTCTTGCTAGAGACCATGGATAGGTGCCATTCAAGGATCTCTCTCCTGCTGGTGCTAGAAGAAAGTGGTGCCATCTAGGTTTTGGACATTAAGTTAGTTTAATATTATGGTAATTACAATATTTATGACTGCAATTGCTATCATCACTCACTCCTTTCTCATAGCACAATAAAATAGCAAAGTGATCCAAAATCCCCGAATGTCATGTATGTCATGACAGCCGTCGTCAGGCCAAAGCTCCTACGTCATGTATGTCATGACACCCATCCGCAATGGGTTAATTTTTTTTTTTATCTTAGTTAACTGGCTAAGATCACAGGCCAGTTATGAGGAAAAAGTAATTCAATCTGTTATTAAGACAATACTTTATTGTACCATTACCATTAAAATCGCTTTTCCTGAAAATGGTCTTTAAAGGATGACAAGTAAAACAGACAAATCAAAGACTAAAAAGCAAGACATGTAAATTATGAGGCTCAAGAGTAATCATGTTTTTTACTTCAGAGGATGTACTACTTGTACATCAGGCCCTTATTACATGAAAGCCAAAGAAGAGATGACGGTAAAACAACAACAACAGCACAAAACTACAAATTGCTGAACACTGGAAGGCTCTTTTACATAATTAGTGAATAAAAGCCTAAGATAGGCTTTTATTTATGATAAGTAAAAATTAAATATACATGTCCAAATAAGTATCATTCAAAGACAATAAGAAAGACATGAGAGCCATGTGGTGATACAGGGTACTAAAAATAAAATTCAAGCATACAAAACACTAATTCCCATGCAATTATTCCTTAATAAAATGTTAAGCTTCTGCTATAAGTGCAATGTTTTCTAAAGTAATTTCTTTGGTAACATATTTGACTAATCGGCTCTTAAATCCACAGCCTTGTAAAAATTTCAAACGGCCATAATCAATTATCTGTTTTGCTTTTCTTCCAACTTCCTCTCTGTACTCAGCTGACAAGCCCAATCTGGTGTAGCGGCTGAAAGAGAAGAAAGAGAAATTCAGAATATTTATATTATTATGCATTATGATTCCTAAACTTAGTTAACAAAATTATTTAACAATTATAAAGATAAAACTATAAGAATCATAACTGCAACTTCCTCAATACTTACTTCTCCACTGCACATTTATCTTCAGTGTTACCTTCCTTATCAGCATTGGCTAAATCATTTTCTTCCTCTACAGCGACTTGCTTCTCTTCCTTACTTCCTACATCACGTGAGTTACATGTAGCCCAGCTTGTGAAGGATGTTAATGTGTAGAACTCTTCAGGAGAGA
>NW_028234434.1:20737781-20742781 GCF_977035675.1 Penaeus japonicus
TGTGTGTGTGTGGGTGTGTGTGTGCAAATGATAGATGATGCGTCTCTAAATATAAATCGAAACACGAGAAAAGGTCTAAGGTTAACTGAAATTACTGTAGAGCTTTCCAAACTATAACTGTTCCTCTCTTATATTTCCAAGAATATATAGACTTCATGGAAAATAACTTTGTAATGCTTACAGCGGAATTTACCGCACCTCAAAATTGGCATATGAAGGTTTACCACAATAAAACAGAAAAATATTTTTGCTTGATAGGTAAACCGAAGACATAACAGGCAATAATAGATACTTGTTTGAGTGAAACAAGAGAAAACTTTCGAAATATCAACTTCCACATGTTTTATAAAGGGCACAATTGCACTTACATCCCCTGCAGCAAGAGGACATAGAGGGCACTTGCACTTGCTACACCCATTTTTCCATGCGCGGGTTCATATATAATTACTTTAGTTTACCATAAAAGCAAATTTTCTTCTTTGATGTCACACTTACAGAAAGCACATTAGAAGGGATAACTTATTTTTGTTTATTTTTATTTTCTGGAACGATAATAGAATTCATGTTTCAAATCATGGCTAGATGACAAATGACAACAGATAACAATACATATTAAAAATCAGAGACGTTAAATGCCATCACTCCATTGTCTTTTAAGTATCCCATTGTAAATAAAGGCATTGTATCTGGTAACTGGTATTTAAAAAAGTACTTTCCATATAATTGTAAGTGATTATTACAATCATTTATGAAGATGATATTACTGAAATCTCTTAATTACACATACAAATAATTAATAAACCAGAACGAAGGAAATAAATCTAAACGTAACATGAAAAAAAAAGTTATTTTTACATTACAACAAAAAATCCTACCAAGAATCCTTTCCCATAAAAAGGATACATAACACTTATCAATCCATCATTCAATGAAAGAAATCAACTCTGTCAGAAAATGCATGCACGAGATTCATTCATGGCTTCTGCCGAGGCTTCAGAAGGCAGTACGAGTGGTTTATCAGTAAGGATTTTATTTGTGCTCTTGATATCCTTTTTTAACCCTTCTTTGTCTTAGTTTGTATGTGTCTCAGAAACCCGCTTAATGGCCTCTGACCTCTGTGATAGGGTGTTCTATTGAGGTAAGACTTGTTGAAGAAATATTGCGGGATTGTGTGTGTGTGTTTGTGTCAGTTGTAATGTTTTTCTTCGTCTTTAATTCTCTTCCTTTTCGTTTTCCAATTTCTCTTCGTATTGATATTTCGTGATACTGGGTTGGGATGGAAAAACGACCATTTTTAAGACTATTTTTGATGATATTTGGTCCGTTTTCTCCTTCAATTCTAAGGACTAGGAATTGTCTGGAGAAAGTCCACTGAGATAGGAAATATTATTCCTAAAATCTCATGTATTTAGAGTCCCTAAGCTTTTCACTCCTTTATTTTAAATCTTTCATAACCATAGTATGTTGGTGTGGTCATGAGGATATAACTTGTTTGAAGAAATGTGTAAAATGAAGACAGTTTGAGAAAGTTGAGTAGATATAAATGAAGAATAATTATACTCTTAAAGTTGCAATGATATAGAAGAAAGTTAATTGATTAATATATATCCATGTATCTCCACTTGCCTACATACCACATAAGTGCACTTGCTACTGACCTATGTAATACACCTGTGCATCTGCCGCTGACCCCTGCACCTTTGGCACTTTGGCAAAGGTCACCAAATCACCACTCATATCAGTAAATTTTCAGTATAGGCCTATGCCACGATAGAAACTAAATTTGGAAAAGGACCGACCATGATGGACAAAAAAAAAATAAAAAAATAAAAAAAATAAAGGGAAAGAAAAAAAAATAACGTGAACTTTTAGACAAAGTTTTATCTATGTTTTACGTCCTTTTTTACTTAAACAGTTTATTAGATTTCCCGTTTATTGTAGCATGATGAGACACAGTATGATTCTTTACAATTAGTGCTTTGGATTTGAAGATTTCTCAAGAAAATTAATAATCTAACCCAACATTTTCAGACTGTTACACCATTTCAATGGATTTTGAGAGCGAGCTTTCGCAATCTACAGAATACAAAAGTTTCCGCAGCACAGTTCCTCTGAAACAGATTGTTGTCGATAGTGATGGCCTGAAGGTAAGTGTTCCAAAGTTTGACATTTAAGTTAAGTTTTAGATTAAATTGTTATTAGTAGTGTTATTAGTAGTGAATATTATTATTATTGTTAGCATATTATTGTTTTGCTGTTATTATCATCATTATTGTCATTATATATATCATTATCATTGTCATTATCAGTTCTTCTTGTCTTTGTTATTATTATTGTAATTGTTATGACAATTGTTAATGTTATTATTATAATGATCATTTCATGATCATCATCTTCAGTGTCATTGTCATTGTCATTGTTATTATATTTTATTACTATTATTAGTATTGCTATTATTATTATTATTATTATTGTTTTATTTATATTATTATTATTATTATTATTATTATTATTATTATTATTATTATTACTATTACTATCATTATCATTATTGTTATTATTATTATTATTTTCTTATTATTTTTGTTATTATTATTATTATTTCTACTATACTGTTGTTATTATTATTGTGATTTTTATTTTTATTTTTGTCATTATTATTATTGATATCATGATATCATAATTTACATGACACACAGAATCAAGATGTTACATGATCACCCAAGAACACTGTTTTTTAATCACTGCAGGTTTGGAAATTATATGATGCTGGGCCGAGAGGGGTGCGATGCCCCCTCATATGTCTGCCTCCCGTCAGTGGAACGGCAGATTGTTTCTACAAGCAGATCCTGCCACTCACAGCACGAGGATACAGAATCATCTCGGTAAGATAGAGACTTGTACATATATTTACTATTATGTATATGTTTATTACACAAATATGTAAATATATATATTTATATATGTAAATAAATATACACCTCTGCATATGCTTTGAATTGTAGTGAATGTGATCTAAAGGAGCAGTTATGCTGCAGTGCTTTATAAATTAGTTACATTTTTACTGAAGGTATTAATGAAAATAAAGAACCAATGAAAAGAAGAAAAGAAAAGAATATCATCTAAATAATTCATTGATCAGGCATTGGACATAGGACAAAGTTGCAGGAAAAGAGACATATAACTAAGCTATAGGGTACATTGCCACAGAGTATAATTTGATTTTGCTCATGATAATTCTTAGTGAGTTCAAAGAGGTACTAGTACCATTCCCTGTTTGTAAATGAAAACTCATACTTGTAAACTCTCTCCTGATTGGTGGAAATATTTTACCTTGAAAATGACCCAACTACAATCATAGCCACAAAATAATCATTCAATTTCTAAGACTTGATCTTAATCTAGTTATTTATTATCTTTATCATCATTATATAAATTTCACCATAATGTACTTTACCTTCTAGATTGAATACCCTATATATTGGACGGTCAACGAATGGTGTGAGGGTTTCAGACGCTTGCTCGACCTTCTTGAGGTTGATCGTGCTCATTTGCTTGGGGTAAGCATTACGATTTTGTGTTTTGATTTTATTATACTTCCTATTGATTAGTAATCAGAAAATGATAATGATAATTATAATAGTAATAATGATGATGATAATGATGAGTATCATTGTTATTATTATTATTATTGCTGTTATCATCACTATCATAATTATTATTGTTACTGTTAGTGTATATTGATATTGTTATAGCAGTTATAATATTGTTTTTTTGTTTTTGACCAACAGGCCTCCCTGGGGGGATTCCTGGCACAAAAATTTGCCGAGCACACAGCTAACTGCCCTCGAGTTGCATCGTTAATTTTGTGCAATACTTTCATTGACACCAAGATCTTTAACTATAGTGATTCAGCGCCTGTGTAAGTTGTAATTTTTGGACATATCATAGGAATTCATGAAAGGAAGGCAGTCAGTGACATAAATTATTATTTATTTTAGTTCTGTTTTATTTTATTATTAGTTATTATTGTATATTCATATGTATATATTCCTGAAGTATTATGAGTTGAATTCTCTGTTCTGTACATAAAATTATATCAATCATTGTTTAGAGTATTTCTTAGTTTTCATTCAACAATTATCAATTTTTTAACAATTCATTAAAGACAAACAGCCAAGAAGTATATTTACTGTATTATTTTAACATATCTATAAATCCTACATCTCTGTTTATATATTTAATTGATCAGACTGTGTTAGAAACATAATGTGTGTACACCTTTTATGCCTAAATTACTTCACTGAGAAGAGATGGAGTTATTGAAATAAAATAACGTGTACGGTTGAAACATCTGAACTTGTATCTTTTCGATAATAAGCAGTATCTCATAAACATTACTATATATTGTGTTCCTAACAGGTTTTGGATGCTGCCAGCTACATTGCTCAAGAAGATGATCATAGGTCGCTTCCCAAGGAAACTGATGGACTCCCACATAGCTGATTCTATAGACTTTATGGTAGAAAGAGTAAGTTTAGATCAGTGGCAGTTCCTCAGTTTGTTTCTGTGTAAGACTTTAAAAAAATATTTTTTATTCCCTTTATGATTTTCTGTAGTTAACTGAATATTCTCAGTATTCTTTTATGTAACCATTACAGTTAGAGAGTCTGAACCAGAGTGAATTAGCATCCAGACTCACCCTCAACTGCTCTCCAGCCTATGTTCAGCCACAGAAGGTGCAGGTCAGTCTTCACACGGGAGAATCAACTTTTTTTCTTTGTTAGCTTAATATATGTAGCTATTTTAGTATCGCAACAACTTTATTGCACTGTCATTTTGATGTGAATGGTGTTAGATTAAATGTGTACATCTCAGATATATTCCCTCTTCATAACTTTCTTTACTGCTTGTCAGAATCAGGTACTTGAGGCAAGGTGGGTTTCATTGGTGCATATATGTAGACTGTGTATAGCTAACCAAGCATAACATTATTGTTA
>NW_028234434.1:20750281-20752781 GCF_977035675.1 Penaeus japonicus
CGTTATATATATATTATACCACATACACATATATACATACACATAAATACGCTCGTTGCTTCATCTTTCTGTCTACCCCTCTCTTTCCCTTTGCAAGAGCTATGTATTAGTGCAACGCTTCCCACATCACATTCCAAATGTCACATGTCACAAGAAAACACGTGATTTACACGTATATGATACATATCATATATTGTATATATAGTCTAGCTTAGCAATAAACCAAGAAAGCTATTTCTGCCGTGTTCTTCGCACCCTAAGCCACGTTACTGTATTCATGCAGAGTCCCAGCTCGGACCTGTTGAATATGTGTGTGTGTGTGTGTGTGTGTGTTTGTGTGTGTGTGTGTGTGTATTATATATAAAAAAATGCCTACAAGCATATATGAGTCACCATTTTCTTTCTAAAACTTGTAAAAAAGTAAAGTCACCTATGCTAATATGACTTGGAATTGATATAGATTATTATGATTATTTTTTGTAGTACAATTCTTTTTTTTTAATGGTGATAAAATAGAGTGTGTAAAGATATTTCTTTATGATGAAAAGTTTTCATTTTCTTTATCATTATATATTGATTGCTCTTTGGTCACATTATATTGAACCAGATTATAATCTGGTATTTTTAGATCTATATTATTTGAAATGTTATATATAATAATACATCTCTGACTAGACAAAATATATTGATTCCCATATATAGTTCAGAATCTAACTCAAATTCATGGTTGAATCGAAAGGAATTTTAAACACATTCATCAGAAAGATAGAATATTTATTGCAAAGAGTTTCAAAATAGGAAATATCTAGAACAGATAACACACAATAACAAGGGAAATTGTACAATCTTTAGAATGGAACTTGTAGCAACTGTGTACACAACAAAGAAAGCGGACCTTCCCATCTTGTGTACATAACTACTCACACATACCTGCTTTTAAACTGACACACTTCAAGAGGAAAGTTCGCATCTGGGAGACTTTCTTACTGGGCGAGACACACGCACGAACGAACTGCATGAGAACATCCAGCTTAAAGTGAAACAGAACATATTGCACATCCTCTCGAAGTGCAACGAGCAACAAGCTGTTGTATGTGCACAATACAGAAATACACAGACTGACGAACATAGGTGTACAGTAACATAGGCGTACACATCTCAACATTAATATATCTATATCAAACGTCTTGAGGCAAGCATGTACCACTCAGCGGGGTCTGTAGATTACAAAAGTCAAGTACAACAATGATAAACTTCATTAATTCATAACATCGAAAGACTCAGAGAAGAAAGGGGGTGGAAGTCTTGACTTTCCTATACACAGCTTTTTTTGTTTTTTAGACATAATACTGAGGTTACACAACCGGGAATTCCAGCCGACCATTCACAAGACTAACGATCCTCGAAACTACACTTCGGTGTTTAGGCCACTAACCCTTAGACTCCCACAGAAACAAGGTCCTTGGTAGATGAGGTTTATTTTAGCTGAGGTTCTATTTGTCTGGGGAGGAGGCCTTTTGCTATGGATGTTTCCTTTGTTACGTAAACTTGTTGTTATTAGTGTTGATGTTGTTTTTTTTTCTCATCTCTTTGTTCCACTCATTCAGATTTCGCTTTTCATTTGACTGGGCGCCACAACAGATCTTTCAGGTACACTATGAACATTGCTTAATTAGAGATACTCTTTCTATTTTATTTATTTATTTTTATTTGAGATGACGAGTTATCCTTTAATAGTTGTTGTATTCGAAGGTGTCGGGTGAAATCGTGAAAATGATCATATGAGTGAGTGAGTGAGCGAAAAAGGTGGAAATAATTGTTTATGTTTGTGTTTTGTACGTAGTTCGAAGAGTGACATATGTTGTGTATGTGAAATATTATGCAGGTGTATAGTATTGTTATAAAAAGGAGTGGCTGCATCTGTACACACATGTTGGCATGATTACTTTTTTGCGAAATTCATAAGCAGTCTTTGTGCACCCATAGGCTATTTGCCCATTGATTTATGTTTATGCATACACACTCTCAAGCAAAAACTAAGTCTATCCTTTGTTGTCAGTAAAGCAATTTTAATCCAGTATTATACACATGTTAAAAGGCAGTCAGATGTGAAACACAGACACAAACCCACTACAGTATAGATAAATAGGAAAATACAAGTGTCATTATTACAGGAAAGGCTATGCAAGTCGCTTTGTCACCTATTTTTCTTATCTTACAATAATGATTTTCATAAAAACGCCAATGACTGAAACATCCAAAGATAATCTCAAAGTAAATATTACTCAATATATTCTCTTGTAAATAGAATTAGACATAATCATCATGCGATGTGATTAATAACACGAATTCTTTTTTGTGCTTGGTTCACGTACGAAAAAAAAACGAAGTATAAAAAAGAACACACAAGGTAGTATAGCTACCCTAGTCATTCATGATATTAAACTCTCAGTCATATTTACGTAGTGAAGCATGAGCTTACAACAATCTATTCCCGAAT
>NW_028234434.1:20757781-20770281 GCF_977035675.1 Penaeus japonicus
TAAACTTAGTCTTTGGCCTCACGACATTATTGGGTCAACAGCAACTTCACTGTGTAGCTCTTTGTGATAACACGGCGTGCCCACTGTATGTAATTTTGAGAGCGTCATCGTAGTAAAATGATGATATAAATTCCCGGAGAAATTTGTCATCTCACACTACCTCGCGCTGTGGATTTTCACGTAGATGCCCAGATGGCTGCGGAAACGATAGTCGGGAGATGCGTGGGTACTACAGCTCGACATTCCGCCAGGGAATCTTGTCTTTCATTTCAATGAGAAATAAGTGTCTAGTAATTATTAAATGATTCGGAAAATACGAGCCAGTGTGTGGTCTTGGTAAGGGTCTTGTTAATTAAGACGCCGACGTGGCGCTATGGGTGAATATCTAGTGGAAAAAAACTTCGAGGTATGGCTATAAGAATCTCTCACAAACTAATTGATTGTGAATAGTTATTTGGTGAATTCAGGAGATAATGTCACGGTTGATATTCTGTCGTTGATATGAAATAATCAAAACTCCATTGAAACTCTCAAATGTTTTTTTAAAACATTTCTCGGCAAGGATATTGCGAGGGAAAAATACCATTAGTTTTCGTCATCATAGACGAAAATTCTTGTTTTCCCCCTTGCGCACTACAGGGAAGTGTGGTTAAATGTGGATAAGGATAGAATGATGATTATAAAGATGCAAAAAACCACCACCCGCCGCCACGTCTCTGTGTAGTATCATCATAGTTAAGGTCATGAGTGGATGTCGTCACAATCGTTTGTTACGGTGGTCGCTGCTGCCACCGCCCTCCGCCGTGGTCGTGGCTGCGAGGACGCGCCATTCGAGGCGTCCCAAGAGATTTAGAGCGGCGAAAGACCTGCTATTCCCCCCCTGGTCGGCTATGCGGCTGCAGGGGGGCGGACCTCATAGGCTCACCCAGATCTCCCCTGCCGTCCGCCGCCGCTGTCAGGAGGAAGAACTCGACGACGAGCCGGAGGAAGTGGCGGTGGCGAGGAGGGGCGCGTTGACGTGGGTCAGCGTTGAGCGCCGGGGCTCCAGCTCCAGGGACATCCGGTACAGGTTGTCGTCGCTGAGGAGCAGGCTCGGGTCTAACAGGTAGGCGGTGACGCGCTGGTTGTGCTCGATCTTGTAAGGCGTCTGTTGGAAGTGGCGGATCTCGCGGATCACGTGGGCGATCTGCAGGGAGGAGGAGAGGGGGGGCGGGCATCGTTAAGCACATCATGGTAATGATAATCATTACGAAAATTATTTTTTTTTTTCCAATAAACCTCTTTAGCGTACCATGTTTTTCTTCAATAATACTGATGCTGATTATTGCAATGTATAAATATATATGAATGTTGGGTTATAATTCTTATTTCTGAAATATAAAGTAAAACACGAATAGATGAATAAATAGACCAACGCATGAAATAACACGCAAGATGAGTACATAATACCAACAGTGTAAGGAAACATTTCGTGTGAATAAGAGGCAACACTATTTACGTGAAATCGACCTATTTCAGAATTACACACACACACGCACAAACAAACAAACAACATATCGCAAAGACAAGCGTCCTCTCTCCCTCACCATTCGCATCTTGGAGAAATTGAGGAGCGTATCTTCGGTGAAGTTGGGCGTGCCTTCCTCGATGAAGGAGAGGTCGGTGAGGTACATGCCCAGGTAAGGGATGCAAGGCGGGTCGCACCTGTGGAGGGCGTCGCGGAGGCTGCGGAACCTGCCGTCGGAGGAGACGAGGGTCTGCAGCTTCTCTAAGGTCTGGCGTGTCTGTGTGGAGTGGAAAAGGGGGCGGATGGGAGAGAGGCTTTACCCTGGTGGTTTGGGTCGTGCTGTGCTAAATCTATTGTGTTTCAGCAAATTGATTCTATCTGGCTTACTATCATTGGCAGTAAGCAACTCCTGATTCGGTCCAAGTTTACTTAGTCTAACTTCGTTCTTCGTATCTGTCCCTTAAGTGTACTTTCTCTTTAATACAGGGACGTGCACAGAGATGCTTGAGCTTCTACTAGTTTTAATCTTTTATATTATTTTTTTTGTCTGTAGGGTCTGTACACGTTACTGCTTTTACAGAACTCACTCTCACTGTTTCTGTCTCTCATACTCACGGTTTTAGACACTTTCTCCCATGTTTTCTTTAGCCGAAACACGGATGAGTTCTGGAAGGCAGCGCATACCTGGAAAAAAACAATCGGAAAGCTAAACTACAAGCAAGTTAAAACAAAAGAGAAAGATGAGTAACTGTCATTATCATCTGGAGAAACGAAATCCAATTCCTTTGTGATTCTGAAGAAAACAACTACGCTTTGGGCATCTAAGGTGTTTCAAACAGAACTCGTGTGTGGTGTGAAGAGTACCTGTAGAGTGGTTAACGTAGAGGACCCAGACCTTCTTCATAGGACAGGTAATGTCTACTCTCTATCTTTTTATTCCTGAAAGTGTGGGAGTTACGTACCCTAAGAATGTCTTCCACCATGTGCAACCCTCTGAGATTTTATAACACACGTGGGGTATATCTTACTGTGGAGAACACTCTCACGTGAGAGATCGTTAACAGGAGAATGATAAACATACCTGTGAAGAAGTGTGAAGGTAACTAACACACCTGGGAAGAAGTTGAGAGAAGGTTTAGTTCACAGTTAAGAAAAAAACAAGTTCCCAGGAGATTTTTTGGGTAAAAGGGTTAGAAAATAAACAGTGGACAATGGGTGTTATTCTCATGATGAAAAATTCATCGTTTAAGCACCGTCATGCAGCCAGTAGAATAATCGTTTACGCAGTTCATAAATAAAACTTCGTCATTTGCATTAACATTTAGTTTTAATCGAAAAATTAACCAGCCTAATGAAGTAACTCGAGATATAACATGCATTACTGAAATATTTTACTACAACAATGTTTTTCTTTTTCTACGAGAAGAGGGAAGGAAACAAATAATCCACACTCACACTTCCCAACAGTACGAACCCCCAAGTACCCGCTCTTAGTGCCACACACCTGCAAGACGCCGTTGTAGTTGTGGAGGCAACGGCAGATGTCGGCCACTGCCACCCACTTCTCGATGACGGCAATGCGCGAGGCCATAGTCGCTCCTCGAATGATCTCCGAGGCCACCAGGCGCGACACCTGGGTTTACAGGTGCCTTCGTCAATGTCCGTTTGGTTTGTCTTAAATGTTCTATAGCATTCATTGATTCTAAACCTGTTTCTATTTTGTTCTAATTTTGCTCTTGTGTTATATATTATTCATTGAATCTATAATTTTTCTATTTTGTTCTAATTTTGCTCTTGTGTTCTATATTATTCATTGAATCTATATTTTTTTTCTATTTTGTTCTAACGTCCTGTATTATTTTGGGATTCTAAAGCTTTTCTGATTTGTATTCCGTGTTCAATTAGACGAGAAAGGGAGAGAGGAAAGGGAGGAAAATGATAGGTAGTAGGAGAGTGATAGGCAAACAGACGGACAGACAGAAAATCAGACAGATAGAAGGAGAGAAAGTAAGAGAGAGGAACGTAAAGGACTTGGAATGAACATAAGAATAGAGATAGACAGAAAGATAGGAAAATCAAATACATAAACAGAAGGAAAGAAAGTAAGAGAGAGAAACGTAAAGAAGGAAGACTAGCAATGGACTCATATTACCTCATTGAATCGGCGAGTGATGAGTAAGATATACGGCGCCTTCTGCTGCTTGTCGTCCTTCATCCAAGCTGTCTTCAGGAACTCTCTGTTTAGGGATTTTTTATTTAGTTGTTTTAGTACTTAGGAGGTTGTTTTTATGTGTACTTTTGTTTTGATTAGTCTATGTTTTATGTTTGGTTTCGGGGTATGAGTTTACATGTGTTTGTGTATATATATATATATATATATATATATATATATATATATATATATATATATATATATATATATATATATGTATGTGTGTGTGTGTGTGTGTGTGTGTGTGTGTGTGTATGTGTATATATATATATATATATATATATATATATATATATATATATGTATATATATATATATATATATATATATATATATATATATATATATATATATATATATATATACATATATATATATATATATATATATATATATTTTTTTTTTTTTTTTTTTTTTTATGAGTGTGTGTTTACACGTTTTTATATATCTATGTTCTTTTGTACTGTGTTTCTGTGTATTTGTTCTTTTCTATTCGTGTGTAAATGTTTATGAGTGTTGCTCTGTTCTATGTATGCACATGTTATATATAAATATATATGTATCTAGAGGAATAAACCAACTTTAGCATCATTAAACATTACTCACTCGCTCCTGATCGCCACGAAAATCTGATGGTCGATGTAAGTCATCTGTTCGGCCACTTCGAGCGCTGAAAGTGTCTCGATGCTTTCCTTGCTCGGGGTCTGAGGGTGGAGAGGGGGAGGGGGAGAGGGAGGGGGAAGAGGGAGGAATGGGTAATGGTTAGTAGATATCTAATATCATAGTCATATATCAATAATAGATGCATACATGTATATGTCTGTGTGTATTTGTGTGTACAATTCTTTACTGCATATTCAATAGTCTTATCCTATTCGATCCTATTAATTTTTATCACGCTTTCCACCCCAACTAAATTATACCATCTTCCTCCATAAGGAAAAGTATTGAAACACAAGCATCAGGAGTTCTACATGCAGGGGGACAGACTCCAAGGAAAGCTGAAAATAAAGATAACAAAGGAGAAAATAAGTAGGACGAAAATATAATATGGGAAATAGACAAAACAATAACAACAAGACAATACACAGGATAAAAAGACACTAGAAAAGAATAAACAGATTATAATGTGGACAGATAAGAGGTACTTTTGGCTTATTAATACATTGATATTCCAAACAATTGATAATTCAATATAGTGAATGATATGGTGAATTATAATAATGACAGGCAATTAGCTTTCATTCTTATCCATAATATGAACTTTGAAATCCGTAAAAATAAACATCGGCTCTGGATGATGTGCGAACCACAAGCATGAACAAACACACACACACACACACACACACACACACACACACACACACATTTACATGTATGTATGCGACAGAGAATCAAGCGAGAGCGAAGCTAAAGAGTGTCAATGTACTATTCGTCCTTCTACTTTATAAAGTTAAATAAACACACCTGTATAACAGTACTCTTTGCGATGGTATCATCATATGATTTATTTTCTATTATCTGAAATATCTTCCCTTGGCACTCTGGTCCTGCTCAAAGCATTAGGATACTTTTGTTTCAGATGTTAATATTTTTTGTCTTTTGGCAAGAAGACTCCTACCTTGCAGATATTATTTCAATTATCGCTGATTTTTACTCTACAACGTGGAGCTTGAAAGCTTCAAAGAATTAGCCTGAAATTGTATCCTTAAGTATTAATAATTTAGCGTTAAAGCCAATAGTACCGCCTTTAATTAAACAGGAGGAAAAAAGAAGGAAAGAAAGAGGCAAATAATATAGATCTTGAGAGTCTGTTACTCTCATTCCTTTGGACGGCATACCAACATATACAAATCTGGAGAGAAGGATATAAACTATCTATACATGTGTAAGTACTACTCTTGGTTTTAAAAAGTAAGCATTGGCTGATTCAAGCGGCAAGTCAAGTCTATGATCAAAGACTAGATCACACAGCATAAGAGTTTGCATGCTGATGGTCGAATCGTAGAGACTAAAAGTATGATATGACGGGAGGGTATGTGATTGGTGACTCACGGTGGGCGGGGTGAGTAGAGTGTTCAGATCCACTCGCGGATTGGCTGGTTCCTCCTTGGTGAGTAACCTGAGTAACTGCGATGCGGCCTTGTGTTCCGCCGGCAGGAGGGTAGGGCAACAAACCAGGTCCTCTAGGAACTCGATGGTTAGGGTCTTCAGCCGCAAGTCCGTCTCGAAGTCCTGAGGAGTAAGTGAGTGGTTCGTCGATGGCGAAGTAAGTAGATATTTCATGTGATGCTTGTGGTGGAGAGATTACATGTCGTGACAGAATAATCGAGACTGATTTGGAGACAAGCAAAAAAAAAAAAAAAAAAAAAAAAAAAAAAAAAAAAAAAAAAAAAAAAAAAGAAGAAAGAAAAAAAAAAAAAAAAAATATATATATAAATATATATACTGACCTGGGAATGTTTAGAGACCCAATGGCGAAGGACGTTGAGGACCCGCATGGTGGCAGCGGTGGAGATAATGGATTCCTGCCGGGATGGACGTTCTCTGAAGGAGGAACGACGGCCCTCGCCCCCGACGGAGAACCTTCCGAGGGGCGGGGTCTTGGGGATGTCCCTCGGGTTGCTGGATCCCGCTGTGGCCACTGCAAAGGCAGCCGCTGCGGAGGCACTGCTACTCCTGTGGGAATACAGTGTGAATGTGATGCTTTTAATTTATAAGGATTAATCATTTTCCTAAATCGCGAGTACTTGGATTATCTTGTATCCTCAAGATATGGAAGACATAACTTAGATAATTGTCCTTTACCTTAAAGATTTGAATGACTAGAGCTTACATAAAGGTAATTCTATATGTATAATCACCTAAAATACAATCAACATCTCAAAGAAAATATAAACTTCATCTGACCTCGTTTAACCTTCTCAGTAACTGACCTTCGCTGAGACTGTCGAGAGGATGTAATGACGACGCCAACCCTTGGCACTGAGTGTGAGGGCGAGTCTGGCACCTGTGTGTGAAAAAGCATCCATTAGAATAACTCTTACTAAGGACCTTACTCACAAAGAAAATCTCTCTTATTATCGACTTTCTTGGCAACCTAATTACACTAATCCTTATAATTATTTTACCAACCTTCCATGTCAATGTAGCTAAATCAGGTGAAATTAGCCACGCCCCCTTATATACCCACGATCAATCACATTTACATTTCTGATTGGATACAAAACTAGAATATTTTCCGTCGTTTTTTTTCGTCAATTTTCAAAAATTATCAATTTTTGGAGGCACGCAGTCACACTAGCACTTAACCACCAGGAGCCATCGGCTTAGTAATGCGATACTCACCTTACAGTTGTAAACAAAGGCGCCGAACAAGCGATAGTGCGCAGCGATGCTAAACTTTGTTTTAGCGTAACAGGAAAAAGCAAGAAAATGTTCTCAATCAAATATTCCTCTGAAGGGCGTGTGTCCATGCAAGAGAATTGGCACAGCCCAGGGTGTTTCAAAGCTGGAGGAGAAATGGCGCGCTCTGCGGCTGACGGATGTAAACAGTCAAATCGTGCACTTACAACAATTTTTGATTATGGAAATAAAATGTAGATTTACATATTTATATTTGATAATTTTATAATATTTATAAGAAAAACAAGATTCATTAAATTTTATCATAATTAATAATTCTAAACAAATACAAACATTTTAAAATATAGTTCTTGATTTGAGTCCGCTTGGCTTAGCAGACGACGGAAATGTTTTCACGCGGGAACTCGGAATTATCGTCTGACTAGAAAAATTCGCTCAAAAATTGAAAATTTTTCAGAAAATTGACGGAAAAGTGCTAGTGTGACAGCGCCTTTAGAAAAGTGAAAGATCACCGGAGTTATAAGTCAGGAAAAATGCCAGAGCTCGCCCGTCCGAGTTGCACACACTCCCAAGATAGGCTCGTGTCTAACCTGGGAAAAGTATGCTATTTCTATTTCAACGTGTTCAGGTTGGTAACTCTTGTCATAAACTTGTGCAATATTTATTTCATCTAGATAAGGACTTGTGGAAATGTTATTATATTTGTAGCATCGATATATGCTGCTTGGTCATGAAAAATAAAAGGAGGTTACTATTCCAGGATACATCATCCTGAGAAGGACTTTAAAGCATGGTACTCTCTTTAAGGTTAAAAAAACAAAAAAAAAAACTCATGAAAGCAATACCTGGAAGGAGGACCTCGGAGTGGCGGTGTAGACGCTGGAGCGCGGGGAGGCCAGGCCGCCCGTGTCGCTCTCGCAGCTGAGTCTCTTGGCGCCCCTAACGCGTGGGCCTACGAGGAGGAACCCTGGCGAGGAGGTGCTCGGGCCGGCGGGGGTGTGGGACGGGGCGGCAGAGCGTCGCCGTGCGCCCATCCCGGCCACGGGGTCCTGCTCGTCCTCGGCCTCTGAACCTGAGGTCACTGTCTCCATCTTGTTCCACCCCTGAGGGGAGACCACGTGAAGAAGCAACACTTCCCAAGCCACTTTTGTTTTAAGTCTTATGGCAACAAAGGCTTGGTGATTATAAATGCTTGTATTTGCATTTAGAAGACGAACTTGCTACGTACCCTAACATCTTGTTTTTCAAGTAATATTTACAGAAAGAACAAACTAATCTACCAGACTTTAAACCCCTAAAGACACGGACCTGACGGTGCTCCTCGAGCGAGGACATCCTGGGTGGCAGCGAGCGACGGGGTCCGGAGCAAGGGCGGGGCGGAGATGTGATCACGTCCAGGATCTTTGAAGGGCGCCGCGTCCTGGATACCCGTTCGCTGTCGAAGGGCAGTTTCCAGTCGGAGAAGCCTTGGAGGACGGGACCGGCGCCCGTCAGGGTGGAGGTGGCGGCGTCTGTTGGGCTGTCCGGCTGACTCATGCTCTCTGACGAGGGGTCAAAAAAGAATATAAGAAAAACCTGTGATTCATCTACCCAATTACATGCGTATGGGCACTAACAACATGAGTACACTAATAGATAGCATACAAGTGTACACAATAAACACCGCGGCCGCAGTGATTCTGAAAACCTCTCGAAAAAATACAGGAAGACGACATAATACATCAATAACCACGTACCGTCACCGATAAGCGTATCAGCCGAGGACGTGGAGCCGACGACGCGGCGACCCTTGGGAATGGTGAGGTACTTGTGGTCGTCGTCTGTTCGGATGGTGACCTGCGAAGGGAAGGGCAGGGGGTGAGTGAGTGAGGCAGAGGTCTTCTTTGGCTTTTGGTTTCTTCGCAGGTAATTACTGGCTTGAGGTTAGAAGAGGGAAAGGAGAAAAGGAGAACACACATGTGTGAGGTAGAGAGAGAGAGAGTGAGTGAAATTGAGAGTGAGAGAGAGAGAAAGATAAAGATAGAGACAATGAACGAAAACTATTACGAAAGGACACCGACAGAAAAGAAGAAAACAAAATTTACCTTCTTGGGGCTGAACGGAGAATTGGGAGCGCTGATGGGGAGGTTGGGGCCCTCCTGGGACCCCCCCGCCCCTCCAGCTCCTCCTGCCCCTCCCTGTGATGCTCCGGCGGGAGGGTCGGTCTCCTCACGGGCGCGACGCTCCTCTTGCTCTCGCTGTTCTTCTTCGACTGTTGGGAGGGAAGGAGGGAAGGGAAGAAGGAAGGGAAGGGGAAGAGGAAGGGAAGGAGAGAGGAAGATGGAAAGGGGCGTAGGAGGAGAGGAAAGACGGGAGGAATGGGAGGGGTGGGGGGAGAGGTGAGGAAAGAAGAGAGGGAAAGAGAGGAAAAGAGGAAGGGAAATGGGAGGAAAGGAGGAAGGGGAGGAAAAAAAGGAAAGGGTTTGGGGGAGGGAAGGAAAAGGATGTTGCCAGATAGTGAAGAACGAAGGAAGTAAAGAGAGCACGAGAAAATGGGGTGAAAGACCCAATTAGTCAAATCTAGGATGAAATATTGCTCAAGTTATTTCATAATATCTCAACTGCTAAGACATCGTATATATTCGTGTATATATATATATATATGTATATATATATATATATATATATATATATATATATATATATATATATATATATATATATATATATATATATATATATATATATATATATATATATATATAAACATCATGTACACAACACTAATATAACACAGAAAACGAGTAAGGGACAAGCGGGAAACGAATCATTACGATTATTAATTAATTCACGCAGATGCATAAAGAAATACTTACATGCAAATGTACACATCTATTGATACGTTTATACAAAGGTAAATATAAACATTGTGATATATCCATATATATATATCCATCACATTTCAATTATGTCATAGATATACAATTCAAATGTGTCAGTGAGTGTGTATCTGTTTGTCTCTATGAATAGCGTTGAAAGGTGTTTGTTTGTGTGTTTGTTTGTGTGTGTGTATGTGTGTTTGTGTGTGTGTGTGTGTGTGTGTGTGTGTGTGTGTGTGTGTGTGTGTGTGTGTGCGTGCGTGTGTGCGCGTGCGCGTGTGTGTGTTTGTATGTATCCATATGTACACGTCCATGTGTATGTGCGAGTGCATAAAAAAACGACTACGACTGAGTGACATCTAAACATGTCCCCATTCTCTACGTAAAAAAATAAATAAATAAATAAATATATATATAAATGAATCACCGTTCACTGACAAATACACCGATCACGTGTGAACTTACAACGCCTGTAAGACCAGCGCCAGTGTTGGTTTCCGGAAGCCTTGGCCACCTGGGCGTCGAAGGTCCAGCACCTGTCTCGTGGTGCTTCCATCTCCAGCCCTATCGCACACCCATACATTATACCTTCACGCTGTCCTATGGTGCCGTCACGGGCTCCCACACACTCATTTGCTTAACATTTGCTGAACATTTGCGTTACAAAATCGCACAGTTCTTCCAGCTGACATGCTTTTTTTATATTGTGTCATGTTTACACGTTACCATACCCTTGTATATTGGATTCATTTTATAGGTTCTATGTTAATGTTATATATTACTTGCGGTATATGCAACTTATGGGTATCATAATGCAATATTAGAAGCATGCACCAACGTTGAACACCACACTTATGTATGTACTTGAATATCACACACCCACATGACACCAAAACATATTCTTAAAGGAGTCTTTAAGTTCGAAATATTATTTAGGGCAGGCTTATTGTAGAAAAGCATATTTATTATTTAAGATAAACAAATATACTTATACTGTAACTTATAATACATATAGAAATATACAGCGCTGCATTTGCATATTAACATACAGACATATATTCATATCTATATTTATACAATTTAATAGATTACTAAAAAATTATATCTAATTACATTTTTTTTTATCTAGCACTTTACTAAATCATTTACAGCATATATTGACTATTAATACTAAAGTGGTTAACTTATCATCTATGTTTACGTCATATCATTCCGTCTGGGAAAAAGGAAGAGTCAAAAATGGAGGGAGGATAAATGAAGAAAAGGGAAAAAAAGAGAGGAAAGTGGGCATGAAAGAGCGAAGATGAGCAAGAAAAGGAGGAGGAGGAGGAAGAGGTGGAGGAGGCGATAGGATAGCATGTAAGGACGAAGTGAAGGAGAAATACCACTACCTGGGAAAGGGCTGAAGGTGGACGTTCTCCTCGGGGAGTTTCTTCCGCTGTCGAAGTCCGGTGGGGGGGAGGCCACGTACTCGGGGGACCTGGAGGGAGGGAGGGGGGGGCGGTGAAGCACGCGGAAGCCATTAGCGGTAAGTGATGGGAATTAATATGCTAAATTTGTAACGATAGTAAATATTTCCCTTGCCCATCAACTTCTCCTTAGAAGCATGTATCAGTAAAACTCATACACTCTCCTTGAACTTCTTCTTAACTCTAAACCCTAAACCAGCCATTTTGTTAAGGACTTCTGGGTTGTAGTATCCCTTACCCCTTACCTCCCCTCCTCCTTATTCTGACTCTAAACCCCCTCCTCATCCTAGGTATCTTTCCCCTGAAAGTTTTCTTTATCACTATTTTATTTCTGTGTAGACGTTCGGGTTGTAGTAGACCTTCTAAACTCCTTCCCCTTCCTCCTAACCCCCATCCTATTCTCCTTACCCCCTTTCCCTGCCCCTAAGCTCCGTTCCTATTCTCCTAACCACCCTTTCCCTGCCCATGAACCCCTCTCTCTACCTCTAAAGCCCCTTCCCCTATTTCGAAGCCAGACACCCTTTTCCACAACAGTCTTCCAGGTCCCTCTCTTGTTCTTCGTCCTCACCCACCTCTCTACAGACGAGTCCCGCGAATCAGCCATTTGGTCGTGGACGTCCGGGTTGTAGTAGACCTTCTTCAGCGCCTCCAGCACCGTCACGCCGTCGGTGAATACCCGGTAGGTGAGCAGGAAGGTGTTCAGGAAGTCGATCGAGAGGAATCTTAGGTCCGTTAGGCGTTCCAAGAGCCTCTCGGGCGTGGCGTAGCGGATGTGGGGGACCTGTTAGGGCGTGAGGAGAGTCGCGTGTTTTTCATCAGTTGTCATGATCATTAGAACCATCGCTCATTGTGTGAGGATGTGCCGTAGCATTAGCGATTGGTAGAATGTATATCTTTCCTTTGTGTGTTTTTTATTTATTTCGTAAGACCATCTATCCATCCAAACCAATAGGTAGTACACTGTGCTGAAAATAAGTTTAGAAAACCGTACAAAATCTGCATGATCTTGCTAATCATCAATACTTTTCCACGTGTTATCAATTATGATTATACTATTTTTAATGGAAAGTAGGTTTTCTTTAGCAAGA
>NW_028234434.1:20775281-20777781 GCF_977035675.1 Penaeus japonicus
CATTTTGTTGCATTTGCAATGGAAGAGGAGGAAGAAGGGGATTAAGAAGGGTGTAACTTATTTTCTTTGACGCGATTGCAGTTGCTGGGTTGTTGTGGTGAGGGGGCTGCTGTTGCTATTTGGTTGTATTTGCATGGGTGGGTGATTAAGGTATGTGGATTATCCTTTTGATTACTGCAGTAATTTTGTAATTCGGTTAGGGAGGTGAGGGCTGAATAGGTGATTGCACTATAGGGGGGTGACGGGGTCAAATGGATGTACATAGGTTATTAGCATTTATGTTATTTTTTTATTATTTTACCATATTTCGGGGGGGGGGGGGGCTGGTAAGAGGAAAGATACAAGTGAGTCAAAGTGGTGCAAATTTATGAATCCTATTTAAATTTATTAGGCCTGCAATTGTTATTTTGTTCTCTATCAGGGAAGAAAGGGACGGCAATAACTGGAAGGGTAAGAGAAGAAGGATCAAAGGATTGTCCATTGATAATTTTCAATTCTATTATTGTTATAAAGTTCCAGTTTCTAAGGAGAGCTAAACGGGTGTGTGGATAGATAATTAGCTATTTCTGGTATTGTTAATGATTTTTTAAGAGGGTCCGAAGCTGTGGAAATAGAGTATTAATGCTATCATGCTAATAGCAAACAGTATTTTTCACTCTGGAGCGTCAATATGTTAGATTCGTTTATTGAATATATTCCAGAAAGTTTTAAATCTATTATAGTCCAGATGGTTGCTGCAGGTTGTGTGAAGGTGTGTGAACTGTGAATAGATAATTTTTGTTAATAATATTATTGTTGTTCTTAGTCTATAAAAAATATCAGCATTCTATTGTCTTAATATTAGACTATTTAATCATATGGGATCGTTAGATATGATGTAAGTGTCTGAAAAACAAAGATCATTCAGTGAAGGATCAATAATTCTGAAAAGTAAATACAACTCGCACAGGAATTGATATAGAAGTACAAATCTGAGCTCACACACACACACACACACACACACACACACACACACACACACACACACACACACACATATATATATATATATATATATATATATATATATATATATATATATATATATATTCATATACATATCTACATAAAGACGTGAAGTGAAGGCGCCTCCAGCAAAGGCAATCTCCTCATTTATTCTAACAAACTTGTTACAACTAGTATGACTCTCATGATCATGAATATTGAGTTACAGTAATTCTTGATAAAAAGATTAATGTTATCGTCATGACTGCTACCGTTGTTACCGTTATAATTACTGCTAATATGATGCTAATAACCAATTCTAACAATAATGATAATTGTTACTGTTGTCATTGATATAATCATTAATATTTCTTGATATATCAACTGGCTTTTTGTTGCCTCTCTACCGATTATTAACATTTTCGTAATCACAAGCTTCCAGCATCAATACAACCAATTATCCACACTAGTTTTATCAATTTATACCATTTACATTAGCCGTACCTCTCACACCGACAAAGTCATGTCATTCCTATACGTTTATCTTTCCTTCCGGCAATTCTCTTCACACATGCCATCACTATCCCTTTCATTCCAAGAACGTACCTGAAGAGGAAGCACTGCCGCACCGCCTCCTTCTCGCTCTTGAACTGCCCGAGGCGGGTCTTCACAGGTCGCGGCCGATCTCCCAGGACTTGGATCAGCGAACCTGCAGGACCAGTCACAGGATGAGAGATTGGTCACCATTTAAAGGTCGAGGGAAAAAAGGTCTAGAAGGAGGAAAGTGTGACGATCACTGGGGGGACTCAATGAAAAGAGTCCTTCGCTGTATTCCTTATGTAAAGACAAAAGTCGGGTTCGTCAGGTGTGGTTTATGTCATGAATTAAAGGTCTCTATGTGTGCAGGAGTGGTTTCATGATCAGACGTAATCGAGAGTCGTGTTTTTGAAAGAGGATCTGGGGACTCCACACCATAGAGGGTGTTTGCTTTGCGTTATATTCGTGGTGTCAGAGGGTATCATGGTTCTATAAGATGTCCTCTTTGTGGATTTGAGAAAATTAACTAAGAGGCTGCTCTAATGGCACTCAGGGCGTTTCTGTGAGTCATATTGTTCCATTGTCAAAGTCTTAGAGGCATATATTGTTAGAGATGTATATATGTTAAAGGAATCATTGTCTGTATCATTTTTGTCATCGCCAAATTTTGTTATTTTAATTGTCAGAGTGTTGTGTGAGAAATCTCCCTCATCGAGCCATTTTTCTTTCATATATCAAATGGAAATCGATCTATTGTATCACGATGATTGTCAGTTATGGATGAAGTGAATATTTCTGAATTCTATGAAGAATCTTTTTGGATCTTGTTAGTGAACCACAGTTTTTCTTACTGTAGGTTAAAAATCAAACTTTGAAAGATGCTACAAACAATTGAAAATATGCTGCCGATATTTGAAAAAAACAACATATATTGAAAAAGTAAAGATTATCAAACCAGAAGGAAAAATACTGCATATCA
>NW_028234434.1:20797781-20812781 GCF_977035675.1 Penaeus japonicus
TTAGGGAGAAGGATGCCCAAATTATCGATGGATATAGTGCTGAAATGTTGTTGCAATGTTAAAATATTTTGACGTGAGCAACATGATCGGTGTGAAAAGGAGAATGAGTGTGGCTGAGTTCCGTAATGTAGGAGCTAAAGGTACTGGATCAAGTGGCTGTTGGGCTAAGTATAAGGGGCTGTGTGTCAGTGGGAAATGTGGGAAGGGCGCCGGGAGAGAGCAAAGGGCTGAACTTTTACGGCGTTCCTGACTCCGGAATCACCAACATGCACTTGAAGCTCATTGGAGAGGAGAGGGAAGAGGGGGCGGGGGGGTAATAGCGGAGGTGTTTTTATCATTAATGAGGTTGAGGCGGAGTGACACTCATCGGGGGCATTTTAAGAACGAAGTCATATCACATCCCGAAGCAGAATAAAGCACTTGCAAGTACTTCGGTTTCTATTTTCTTTTTTTCTTTTTTTTTTTTCCTGGTAATAAAGATTATGATTTATGTCATGCCTCTTCGTCTTCGCTTGAGAGAGAATAAGGGAAAAAAGAAGCAGGAATTCATTCGAATTAATTAAGAAGATGCAGTTTAAGGTAAAATGATCAAACAATTACTTCATTACTGGTATCTAAGAATTAGAGACGAAGTCATGACTTGGACAAAATTCAAATGCAGTAGGGATATTTATCTTGGAACTTAAGGAGTGTCGACCGGCTCCGCAGCCAGCCGGAGTCAAGGAGCCGGTGAATTGTCAACGATGCTGTGCAATTTATTATCTTGGGGATTTTACAAATTAAAAAGATGAAATTATTGATATGATTAATTTTGGTTAACAAAGAACCCTACTGTCACTTACCATGGCATTGCAAGTCCCATCTCCCCCTGTGAATGGGGTTTGCAACCACCCTAGGGGGTTTCTACAGTCCTCTCTTTGCGGGACGAACCTCCCAAGGGAGCGGTCTTTACTGAAGGGTTTGGACAACTGGCGTTATGGACTGGCCTTGAGGCACCCCTAAAGAACTCCCTCGGGAGGTTCTTAAACCTTGCAGACTTAATCATAGACCTATTTATCACACTCTTCTTCCTCTCTGAGATATGACAAAAACAAAAACAAAGATACGTTTCACAGGAGAATGCTTTACCGTAACTTTCTTTTGTTTTTCATCTTTTCTTTTTGAGATATGTATATCCTAAACATAAAGCGACACTGCTGGAAAGGGATCAATCAGCACCTTGACGCCTACACTTGACACCTTTTGGGAGTTTGTGATGATTTTTTTGTAATTTATGCGACTCTTTGCGTTAAAGTAGAGAACTAATTTCATAGGATTCCACAAGAAAGGATACATAAAGACTTAAAGTACCGATGTTTCTGCTTATATTACGCGTCGACTATATATGCACTTCAAAGGATACGAGGCTTAAATTTTGATAATTTTTATGGGTTTTTAAATGTGAATTATCATGAAAATAGTGGCTCTAATTGTGACGTCATGACGAATCTAATACCAGATAAGCCATTCTTCTTTTGGTTCAAGCCAAAAGTTTCCCTCAACATCAACTATGACGCAGCTCTTAAATAAAACCTCTATATAAATGGCAGGCAGGTGTGATTGAACCCTCCCCGCGGCAGGTGCCAGGGTACAGACGTGGTGGTACTGAGACGTGGTAGCGAGGCCCGGTACAGTGTGAGCGAGGACTCACCCAGGTGCGTGTTTCCCAGCAGCTGGATGGTGCTGAAGGATGTCTTCTTCTGGCGCGGGGAAGAGCCCACCGAACCAGGGTCACGCCCCCCGTCTGGAAGGGCGCCACGAAGCCATTGTGACCTTCATACCTTCATAGTGTTGCTTTACCAGCGGCACTTCACAACACACCATCACCAATCATCACTATACTGACTACCAACACCACTATACTGGCTACCTGCTACCATCACCACCAACACAGCACTACGACCACTACCATCATGCCTGCTCTCGCGCGTCCCGACATCTGCCCTGATGCTGCTGGCGATTCCTCTCCTGCTGCTCTGTCGCTCCCTGGCTCTCTCGCTACGTTCCCCTGTTCTCACTGGCTCCGTTTCTTCGTATTTCTGTGCCGTCTCTTTTCCTGTTTACTTTTCTTTCTGGCTCTGTCTGTCCGGATGTGCGTCTGTCTGTCTGTGTGTCTCTGTGTTTCTTTCTTTCTCTCTCTCTCTCTCTCTCTCCTTTTTTTTTCTCTCTCTCTCCTTCTCTGTCTCTCTCTCTCTCTCTCTCTCTCTCTCTCTCTCTCTCTCTCTCTCTCTCTCTCTCTCTCTCTGTCTCTCCCTCTCTCTCTCTCTCTCTTCTTTCTCTCTCCTCCCTCTCTCTTTTTTCTCTCTCTTTTTTCTCTCTCTCTCTCATCTCTCACTCTACTCCTATCTCTATCTCCTCTCTCTCTTTCTCTCTCTCGCTGTTCTCTCTCGCACTCTCTCTCTCTCTCTATCTCTCTCTCTCTCTTCTTCTCACTCTCTCTCCTCTCTCTCTCTCTCTCTCTCTCTCTCTCTCTCTCTCTCTCTCTCTCTCTCTCTCTCTCTCTCTCTCTCTCTCTCTCTCTATATATATATATATATATATATATATATATATATATATATATATAGTTATGCATAAATCTCACCTATCGTCTCAATTTTCTCTCTTTCCATAGATTTCTTTATTCCATCCTTTCATTTGATACACTAATGCCAGAATCATGAATAACTGTTCGCCTGAAGTGCTAATTTGTCTTTTACAATCGCTTATGCAACAAAGTCTCTTGCTCACACTGGTAACAGTTAAGAGCAGCTGTAGTTAACAAAATCTATACAATTTTGTACATTCTACAGCGTCAACTTCATTCTTTTAACTGATAATTGCATCATACCGCAAAATGGGATTTAAAAGTTTATAGCATGTTTATATGATGTGTACTTTGTTAACAATGATCTAATAATTCTTTTTATATAATTAGTCTATGAAAATATAATGGCTTCAATTCTGAAGAATTTTAAAAATGTCTTTATCGATAATGGATTCAGTGGTAAAGTTATAACAAACAATTCATATCATTCACGCCCTGTCTGTAGCTAATGTTTTGTCTTTCTCCAAACCGTGCCTAAGGAAGGAAACTAGAGACACAAAGCATCGCGGTTTGGGATGGTAGTGGCTCATAAGAACTTAAATTTCCTAGATTACAATACTGTGACGCTGTAACTGTAACTGTAACTATAACTGGGATGCCCTTATATGGAATATGAGTGGTACAACCTCACCTGACATTAACTGACGGTTCACTTCTTTGTTGCCTGTCCATGCATGTGCATTGGTATACAGGGCTTTTTGCCTATTGAAGTAGATGTACTAAAACCACTTAAAACTGGTTAACAAACTATCACTGCTGGGAAGACGTTCCTTCAGTTATTTTGTAAAAGCACACAGCTGAATCCTATTAACTATCTTCATCGAAGTGCTAAAAGAGGGACATCACCCTATCGAAACCTCCATTCTCAGGATATTAATAGATAATTGTGATTCGTTATTCATCTTGATATTCAAGACCTCTGTCATTGCCACCTACTCGCCAAGACCAACACCCAACGCTAAACACACGTCTGGGCTACAGCACTATCCTCACACTGAATTTACAAATGCTAAACATCGAAGAACTAACTGCTACTCTCTTCCTAACCTCTCCTTTCCTACCTCTACCTAACATCCACACACCACAGCAGCAGTATCGACAGCAGCAACAGCAAAACAAAAAAAAGAAAAAAAAAGAAAACCTCTTTATTTATATATGTATGGGACGCGGGAAGCAGGTGTTGGCGGTGGCTTGAAGGACCTAATAGACGCCACTTATTGCCTACCTACGGCACTACAGCGGCCCCACAGCCAGCCTACTTGACAACTACCACAGCCACTCACCACTAGCTCTACTACTTGTCACTAGGACTACCACTTACCACTAGCACTAGCACTATCAGCGCGTTCAACTAAGTTATGGCGTGGAAGAAGGCCAGGAAGGCAGGGACAATTGCATGGGAAAAAATTGCTCAGTGTGCAACATGACACTTCCAATGGCCCTCCGCGGAAGCTTGTCATGGACCGGACAGGTGTGACATAATGGCAGAGTCGTCCATTGGAACAGGTACGACTTGCGAGTCTTAATTATTTCTCTTTCATCCCTTGCCTTTCTCGGCTTCCTCCTCCCGTCACCAAGAAGGCAAAAAAAAAAAAGAAAAGAAAAATCAAACACTCCGAGACTTCGCCGGAAAATTGTTTTGGAAAGATCCGTGACGTCATTATTTTTTGCATCATAGGCCTACGCCCGTTTATACAAAATTTTACAATCATAACTTTCTTAATTTTGAGTTATCAAATCTATAGCAGACACACTTATCGGCTATGCATGTTACAACATCATCGATAGGCCTAGTGTCCAAACAAAATGCTTAGCTTGTGTGAGTCATCGTCACCAACATTCCAACTTTTCCGAAAGCGAGTAGTCTTGAAAGCACAAGAATTGGCTGGTGGTAGCAGATCCTCCTCACCTGCAGCCCGTATCTGGTTCCTAGCTGTGCTGCTGCTGCGCCGCGTGGTAGGCAGACACGAAGGGAACCAGGCAGGGACCGAGCAGGAACTAGAGTGCCACTTAAATCACACTGAAGAAAATAAGTGGACTACAACTGAGACACAAAACTTCGTGGAACTTCGCCCGAGATCCCATTCGCGTCACGGGATGAAGGGATCAGAAGCGAAGGCAACTTCCACTCGCTCAGCTCTTGAGATAACAAATGGCGATAGAAAAAAACAACAACGCCACTGACTAATGATAATGATAAAAATAATCCTTTATCACAAGAGAAACTGCTGCCACCTGCCTCGCTTGATGAACACGGCTGAAGTGCATATGATTTATGATGTGCATTGCACGTATCAGATCTTTCTTAGCGATTGAATGGCATTGTTGATAGTGAGTTTATCTCCGAGTGATGTGCCAGCCGCGATCACCTGCGACAGTAAACAAAACTTACCCATAATAAACGCACACTGCTTGCTTGTTACTGCCCTACTGACCTAACCTTACCTGACCCAGCCTGTCCTTGCCTCCCGGACAATGAAGAACTTGATTTACTTTTTTTTCTATTTTCTCTTTCTTAAATATATACACACATATTTATTGTTTTTTTTTCAGGATTGCCTCGAGTCAAAATTTACAATCGCGCGCGTCGACCGTCTGGGGAACACATAAAAGAAACAGAAGGTAGGCCGTTTTCCAGATTGTAGAAGGCATGACAGAATGAACAGTAGGTCTAACGCGGACAAGAAGAATAAACCAGAATGGATGGAAAAGAATGCAGAAGAACGATAAAGAGACAAAAATCGGGATTATGTCCAAAAACAAATCAAGATAAAAGAAAAGGCAAACGGAATAATCATACCAAAGTTTAGCGGGTCACAAATAGAAAAAAGAGAGTGAGAGAGACAAAAAATAAAAACAATAAAAAAAAAAATATAAGAGTGATCATAAAAAAGTATATATAAATATAACACACGCTCTAGATGCACATAGTTCCGCTATCATTAGCAAGAGGTTCAGTTGGCGTTCTGCTGAGTCCGGTAAGACTAAGTCTACAAAACCATCTTTAGATCTAACGAAGCACAGTGAATGAAGGGAAAATGTCTCAAAACAAAAGGGCCAACTACACGGCCTCTGCCATAGGTGTTTAGAAAAAAATAAGGGAAAAAGGGAGGAAAGTAAAGAGGGTAGCAAAGGGAGGTGGGTAAGGGAAGGGGGGTGAGGGAGAAAACAGCAAGGCTCAAAAGATGGGTTGGCATAACACAGCGGTCACTGCAAACCATCCCATGCAACATCCCATCACATGCAAACACACATTTAGGACAACCTTTCCGCATGCAGGCATGAAGCACAATGGCATACAATATCATATCATATTTAATTATATCATTTCTTAACCAATGTAAAAATGACTAGAATCAATTCCACACTTAGATATTAATCATATTTGCAATGGATATTTGCTTTGCAAAACTCGCATGCATAACAAGGAAATATAGGTTTTTCTATCAATAGTCTCTATTGCAAAGATCATGTTGCCAGAAATAATGTATTGACAATAATAGTTACAGGATATAGCTTATATGAAGCCTATACTTGTATAAGATTACTAAGCATAATGGAAATAATTAGGATAGAACAATAATGATGATAATGACGAATAATGATGATGATGACAATGATAACAATACTACTGCAAAGAGAAGAATAATGACAATAATGATAATGATACGGAAAATAATCACATCAACACTAATAATAATGATGAGGATGACCATGACTATAATAATGATAATGATGATAATAATGATAACAGTAATGATAATAGTAATAAGGATAAAAAATATGACAACAATAATAATAATAACATTGATGACAGTAATAATGATAATAATAAAAAATAATACTAATAACTGATAATGATAACAACAGAAGTAGTGATAAAGATAATGATGATTGTAAAAATAATAATGACAATAGAAATGATAATGATAATAATGATAATAATAACAATGATAATTATGATGATTATGATTTTGATGATGATAAGCAAAATAAAGACAATTATCGTGATAATGAAAATGAAAATGAAAACAGTTGTGATATAAATGATAATAACAATAATGGTAATAATAACAATAATTATGATAGTGATAATAATAATAGTTCTAATGCTAATAATGATAAGGATAATAATGATGCTAATAAAATAATGATAATGATAATAACAAATAAAAAATAGAATAATAATAATAGTAATAATAATGATAATAATGATAACAATAATAGTAATGATGATGATGACAACAACGATAACAGTGACAATGATAAACATACTAAGGACAATGAAAATAATGATTATGATGATGATAATGATCATGATTATAATAATAGTATGATAATAGTATAATAATATTAATGATAATGATAATAATAATAATAATAACAATAATAATAATGATGATAATAATAATAATAATGATAATAATAATAATAATGATAATAATAATAATAATAATAATAATAATAATAATAATAATAATGATTATAAAATTATATATGATAAAGCAAATGATCATGAAAACAAGACAAATAATAATTATTAGAATAGTAGTAATAATAATTACAATAATAATGATAAGGATAAGGACAATAATAATAGCAACAACAATAATGATGATAATAACAATAATGATAATAATGATAATAATAATGATATCAATAAAAACAAAAACAATACAATCATAACAATAATGATGATAAAAATAATAAAAATAATAATAACAATGATAAAAGCACTGACAATAAATATTGATAATAGTAATAGCATTGATAATGCTGATAATAATTAAAAAGTAATGATAATGATGATAGTGATAACAATAACAATAATAATGATATAAGCTTTGTCCTGCTTTGTCCTGCTTTGTCCTGCTTTGTCCTGCTTTGTCCTGCTTTGTCCTGCTTTGTCCTGCTTTGTCCTGCTTTGTCCTGCTTTGTCCTGCTTTGTCCTGCTTTGTCCTGCTTTGTCCTGCTTTGTCCTGCTTTGTCCTGCTTTGTCCTGCTTTGTCCTGCTTTGTCCTGCTTTGTCCTGCTTTGTCCTGCTTTGTCCTGCTTTGTCCTGCTTTGTCCTGCTTTGTCCTGCTTTGTCCTGCTTTGTCCTGCTTTGTCCTGCTTTGTCCTGCTTTGTCCTGCTTTGTCCTGCTTTGTCCTGCTTTGTCCTGCTTTGTCCTGCTTTGTCCTGCTTTGTCCTGCTTTGTCCTGCTTTGTCCTGCTTTGTCCTGCTTTGTCCTGCTTTGTCCTGCTTTGTCCTGCTTTGTCCTGCTTTGTCCTGCTTTGTCCTGCTTTGTCCTGCTTTGTCCTGCTTTGTCCTGCTTTGTCCTGCTTTGTCCTGCTTTGTCCTGCTTTGTCCTGCTTTGTCCTGCTTTGTCCTGCTTTGTCCTGCTTTGTCCTGCTTTGTCCTGCTTTGTCCTGCTTTGTCCTGCTTTGTCCTGCTTTGTCCTGCTTTGTCCTGCTTTGTCCTGCTTTGTCCTGCTTTGTCCTGCTTTGTCCTGCTTTGTCCTGCTTTGTCCTGCTTTGTCCTGCTTTGTCCTGCTTTGTCCTGCTTTGTCCTGCTTTGTCCTGCTTTGTCCTGCTTTGTCCTGCTTTGTCCTGCTTTGTCCTGCTTTGTCCTGCTTTGTCCTGCTTTGTCCTGCTTTGTCCTGCTTTGTCCTGCTTTGTCCTGCTTTGTCCTGCTTTGTCCTGCTTTGTCCTGCTTTGTCCTGCTTTGTCCTGCTTTGTCCTGCTTTGTCCTGCTTTGTCCTGCTTTGTCCTGCTTTGTCCTGCTTTGTCCTGCTTTGTCCTGCTTTGTCCTGCTTTGTCCTGCTTTGTCCTGCTTTGTCCTGCTTTGTCCTGCTTTGTCCTGCTTTGTCCTGCTTTGTCCTGCTTTGTCCTGCTTTGTCCTGCTTTGTCCTGCTTTGTCCTGCTTTGTCCTGCTTTGTCCTGCTTTGTCCTGCTTTGTCCTGCTTTGTCCTGCTTTGTCCTGCTTTGTCCTGCTTTGTCCTGCTTTGTCCTGCTTTGTCCTGCTTTGTCCTGCTTTGTCCTGCTTTGTCCTGCTTTGTCCTGCTTTGTCCTGCTTTGTCCTGCTTTGTCCTGCTTTGTCCTGCTTTGTCCTGCTTTGTCCTGCTTTGTCCTGCTTTGTCCTGCTTTGTCCTGCTTTGTCCTGCTTTGTCCTGCTTTGTCCTGCTTTGTCCTGCTTTGTCCTGCTTTGTCCTGCTTTGTCCTGCTTTGTCCTGCTTTGTCCTGCTTTGTCCTGCTTTGTCCTGCTTTGTCCTGCTTTGTCCTGCTTTGTCCTGCTTTGTCCTGCTTTGTCCTGCTTTGTCCTGCTTTGTCCTGCTTTGTCCTGCTTTGTCCTGCTTTGTCCTGCTTTGTCCTGCTTTGTCCTGCTTTGTCCTGCTTTGTCCTGCTTTGTCCTGCTTTGTCCTGCTTTGTCCTGCTTTGTCCTGCTTTGTCCTGCTTTGTCCTGCTTTGTCCTGCTTTGTCCTGCTTTGTCCTGCTTTGTCCTGCTTTGTCCTGCTTTGTCCTGCTTTGTCCTGCTTTGTCCTGCTTTGTCCTGCTTTGTCCTGCTTTGTCCTGCTTTGTCCTGCTTTGTCCTGCTTTGTCCTGCTTTGTCCTGCTTTGTCCTGCTTTGTCCTGCTTTGTCCTGCTTTGTCCTGCTTTGTCCTGCTTTGTCCTGCTTTGTCCTGCTTTGTCCTGCTTTGTCCTGCTTTGTCCTGCTTTGTCCTGCTTTGTCCTGCTTTGTCCTGCTTTGTCCTGCTTTGTCCTGCTTTGTCCTGCTTTGTCCTGCTTTGTCCTGCTTTGTCCTGCTTTGTCCTGCTTTGTCCTGCTTTGTCCTGCTTTGTCCTGCTTTGTCCTGCTTTGTCCTGCTTTGTCCTGCTTTGTCCTGCTTTGTCCTGCTTTGTCCTGCTTTGTCCTGCTTTGTCCTGCTTTGTCCTGCTTTGTCCTGCTTTGTCCTGCTTTGTCCTGCTTTGTCCTGCTTTGTCCTGCTTTGTCCTGCTTTGTCCTGCTTTGTCCTGCTTTGTCCTGCTTTGTCCTGCTTTGTCCTGCTTTGTCCTGCTTTGTCCTGCTTTGTCCTGCTTTGTCCTGCTTTGTCCTGCTTTGTCCTGCTTTGTCCTGCTTTGTCCTGCTTTGTCCTGCTTTGTCCTGCTTTGTCCTGCTTTGTCCTGCTTTGTCCTGCTTTGTCCTGCTTTGTCCTGCTTTGTCCTGCTTTGTCCTGCTTTGTCCTGCTTTGTCCTGCTTTGTCCTGCTTTGTCCTGCTTTGTCCTGCTTTGTCCTGCTTTGTCCTGCTTTGTCCTGCTTTGTCCTGCTTTGTCCTGCTTTGTCCTGCTTTGTCCTGCTTTGTCCTGCTTTGTCCTGCTTTGTCCTGCTTTGTCCTGCTTTGTCCTGCTTTGTCCTGCTTTGTCCTGCTTTGTCCTGCTTTGTCCTGCTTTGTCCTGCTTTGTCCTGCTTTGTCCTGCTTTGTCCTGCTTTGTCCTGCTTTGTCCTGCTTTGTCCTGCTTTGTCCTGCTTTGTCCTGCTTTGTCCTGCTTTGTCCTGCTTTGTCCTGCTTTGTCCTGCTTTGTCCTGCTTTGTCCTGCTTTGTCCTGCTTTGTCCTGCTTTGTCCTGCTTTGTCCTGCTTTGTCCTGCTTTGTCCTGCTTTGTCCTGCTTTGTCCTGCTTTGTCCTGCTTTGTCCTGCTTTGTCCTGCTTTGTCCTGCTTTGTCCTGCTTTGTCCTGCTTTGTCCTGCTTTGTCCTGCTTTGTCCTGCTTTGTCCTGCTTTGTCCTGCTTTGTCCTGCTTTGTCCTGCTTTGTCCTGCTTTGTCCTGCTTTGTCCTGCTTTGTCCTGCTTTGTCCTGCTTTGTCCTGCTTTGTCCTGCTTTGTCCTGCTTTGTCCTGCTTTGTCCTGCTTTGTCCTGCTTTGTCCTGCTTTGTCCTGCTTTGTCCTGCTTTGTCCTGCTTTGTCCTGCTTTGTCCTGCTTTGTCCTGCTTTGTCCTGCTTTGTCCTGCTTTGTCCTGCTTTGTCCTGCTTTGTCCTGCTTTGTCCTGCTTTGTCCTGCTTTGTCCTGCTTTGTCCTGCTTTGTCCTGCTTTGTCCTGCTTTGTCCTGCTTTGTCCTGCTTTGTCCTGCTTTGTCCTGCTTTGTCCTGCTTTGTCCTGCTTTGTCCTGCTTTGTCCTGCTTTGTCCTGCTTTGTCCTGCTTTGTCCTGCTTTGTCCTGCTTTGTCCTGCTTTGTCCTGCTTTGTCCTGCTTTGTCCTGCTTTGTCCTGCTTTGTCCTGCTTTGTCCTGCTTTGTCCTGCTTTGTCCTGCTTTGTCCTGCTTTGTCCTGCTTTGTCCTGCTTTGTCCTGCTTTGTCCTGCTTTGTCCTGCTTTGTCCTGCTTTGTCCTGCTTTGTCCTGCTTTGTCCTGCTTCCTCAATGGTATAGCCTGTTTGTCTAATCTAAGTTTTATCAAAGATGGTGATGATAATGAAAATAATAGTGATAATGATAATAGAAGAAGCAGTGATAATTGATGCTAGAACAATCAGTGATAATGATGATATTCCTAGCTGATAACAAAACGATAATGATAATGATAATGATAATATTTACGAAGATGATAATAATAACCACATAACAAATAGCAAAGCGTTAGATTTATCTTCCGAGAATGTTTACAAAAAGCTGGAAGTCGCGAGTGCCCCCTTTCCCCCTCTCATTTCTCCTCCTCCTCCTCCTCCTCCTCCTCCTCCTCCTCCTCTTCCCCCCCTCCCCCGACTGTTGTCATGGCAACCTGTCCAGTGCCACTACGGTTGAGTTCTGCGCGCCATCTACTGACTCGATCGCTCTTCGTTTATCAGCTTACACTACGGACGTATTAAATTATGTCGTCTCTCCATTTATCAGTCCTTATGGTATATCATTTGATTACCAGCCTAATATTTATTTATTTTTCGTTACTAAACCGTATCTTTATTCATAGTAATGACAATAACATAAGAAGTTATCGTTTTTCATAATCGAACTTGAAATCCCGTTCGAACTGACGTTTAAACCAAATTGTTGTAAGAAACATTCAAATATCAAAGTATCACTATTTTTTTCTCAATTGAGAGAATGCTCTACTGCACACTTGCTGAACTGCATTAACAAGCAATCATATATTTAATAAAATCAGCAGAAGAATAGATATATTGCTATATGATTCATTTATTCGTATTTTCTGACTGGAAAAGAGAGAAGGGGCGGAGGGGGGGGGGAGGCAATGGTGACAGTGAATTTGGAAGAAGAAAAGGGCAGGAGGGGGAGGGGGGAGGGGCTGCGTATGTGCGCGCGCGCGCGCGTGTGTGTTAGTTTGTTTGTGTGTGTGTTTGTTAGTTTGTGTGTGTGTGTTTGTTTGTGTGTGTGTGTGTTTGTTTGTTTGTTTGTTTGTTTGTTTGCGTGTGTATGTGTGTGTGTGTTTGTCTGTGTGTGTGTGTGTGTGTGTGAGTTTGTGTGTGTGTGTGTGTGTGTGTGTGTGTGCGTGAATGCGTCTGTAGGAGAGAATGTATGTGAATGTTCTGGCCACACCTCCCGGAGCATGTGCGTATGCCGGGTGTGGCGCCACCAGCGATGCCTTCTAGACATGCCCGGGACTTTAAATATCGTCTCAGGGGAAACATCTCACCTTGAGCTTGAGCGCCCCCTCCTCCCTGCCCTGAGCCCCCTCCCTCTCCCCTCTCCCCTCTCCCTCACCTGCTGCCGCCACACCCGCCCCTCATTCTCCCCTCTCTCCCCGCCCGCCGCTCGCTCTAGTAACTCTATTGTCCCAGTGTTTCTCGCCGACCTCCCTGCCCTGTCCTGCATGGCTTGCACTGCTTTGCCCTGCTCTGCTCTGCTTTGCCCTACTTTGCTCTGCTTTGTCCTGCTTTGTCCTGCTTTGTCCTGCTTCCCTCAGTGGTATAGCCTGTTTGTCTAATCTAAGTTTTATCAAGAGATCTGCCTTTAGGTACTTACTCCGTCCTGCGCTGACCTACCTTTGTGAGTTTGCTTGACCCAGCTCAATAATTACTCTCGCAACCCTAGCCACATCGTCTCCTGTTCTGTCCTATCACAATCTCATTCTTCTATTTTCCCGCGCTATTCTGCCCTTTCCTATTTCCCTTTTTTCTCCGTCAGCTACCCACTCCTGTCCCTGTTTTGTCCCATTCCACTACACTGATCTCTGTTCTGTCGATGTTCTGCTTAGCCCGGGGAATAGGGGAGGAACGCGACAAGCAGGGCAAGAAGGCAGGGGAAGGGAGCAACGAGGGGGACAAGCAGGGGACGAGGAGGCAGAGATAAAGGGAACAAAGAAAAGGGGGCAAACAGAGGAGAGGAGAAGACAAGAGAGAAAGGAGCAAAGGAGATAGGAGACAAGAGAGAGAGAGGGGGAGTGGGGGGCGGAGACACAGCGGCGAAAAGAAGGAAAGAGAGCGCAACGAAGGAAGCATCCCTAGCCTAACACTGTTCGAAAGCACTCACCAAGCACCAGCGTGGGCCAGCTCTCCATCCTGGCCGACAGCCCTTTGAGGAAGATCTGGTGGAGGAAGAGCAGCGTCTCCGAGTTCAGGAAGATGCTGTTGACGTCTTCGTGGCTGCAGGGAGGTTTCTTCGAGGACGCCGCCATCTTGAAGGGCCGAAGGAAGCAGGACACGAGAAGGTTCAGCTGCTCGACGTACTCCTCCTCCGCTTCGACCATTCGGAATACCAGGCTGAGGGAGTGGGGAGGGGGGGAGGTAGAGAGCGTTGAGAGAAAAAGAGAGAGAGAGAGTGAGAGACAGAGACGAAGAGAGAGAGAGAGAGAGAGAGAGAGAGAGAGAGAGAAAGAGAAAGAGATAGATAGATAGATAGATAGATAGATATAGAGAAAGATTGAGAGAGAGAGAGAGAGAGATATATAGATATAGAGAAAGAGGGAGAGAGAGAGAGAGAGAGAAAGGGAGAGAGAAATGAAAAGAAAGATTGAGAGAGAGAGAGAGAGAGAGAGAGAGAGAGAGAGAGAGATGGAAGAAGAGGAAAATGAAGAAAGAAGATATAAAGAAATAAGGAAAACAAAGAGAATGAAAAATAAAAAGAAGAAAGAAAAAGATAAATAAAAAAGAAAGAAAAAGAGAAATAAGAAGAATGAAAAGAAAGAGAATATAGGAGAGAAGAAGAGAAGAGAGAGATGAAGAAAGAGCAGTGTCAGTATCATGGTATTACTATCACTATTACCTTTATTACATTATTTCCATTATCATTAACGTCATTACTTTCATTATTATCATGAGCATCATGCATCACAAACATGAATATGTTCATAAATATTATCATCCTCATCACCGCCTCAGATCTTCACATCCCAAAAAGAATAAATATTGCTTTCGTACCGTCACCCAGTGTCTCAAAAACGTCAGTATTTCCCAGAATTTCCCTGTCTATCAAAATTTCAGGATTAAAAGAAAAGTAGAATGACAACTTTTGAAACGGCAATCACCACTTTCCCTTGTGTTCGCTAGAGATATGTGAACCAACTACGTTTTCTATGTTTATCTTCCGTTTTTTATGCGTGTCTCTCCAATCTCGTGCACTTCCCACTTCCTCTTTTGTTTCTTATTTCTCGTGTTCGTATTTCTCCCCCTTCATCTTCACTTGCAACTCTTTTTCGTTATTTTTCTTATTCCAATGATACTCATTATATTCCTCCAGTATTCTTTTCCTACTAATTTTACTTACATTACGCCTCTCCCCCCCCCCCTCCCTTTTTTGCGTTCCCCCTTTCACCTTCTTTTTTCTCCCTCCTCGTCCTCTACTTCCTCCTTCTTTCCCTCCTTACCTGTTCCTCTTCCTCATACTCTCGGCGTGTGGAGAGCGTATATACTCCTCCACGATCTGCTTCCACCGCCGTCGACAAAGCCAGCCCCTGAAGAAGCTTTGCACTTTCTTAATCTTCTTTATCTCTTCGGAGTCCTCAGGAAGGTCCTCCAGCCGCCGGGAAGGAACCACGCGCCACTCCTTCTTCAGGGTGCATAACTGTGGCGATAAAAGGGCGTCCATGGAGAAAGGAGAAGGGCTTGTGAGTGTATTTGTATATTTGCTGGTTTTGTGTGTTGTGTGTGTGTATTTGTGTGGCTTGGTAACGATGGAGTAATTGGTCATGAAACAACACGAAGAACAACAACAACAACAACAACAAGATACCAAACAATAAAGACGAAACATCTACATTAATAATAATAATAATAATAATGATAATAATAATAATAATAATAATAATAATAAAAACAAAAAACTCACCTCTGCTCTGAGTTTCTTGATCTCCGAAGTGAGTTCCTCGCATTGCTGTGTGTATTGCCACTTGGCCGTCTTCTCGCTCTCTACGATCTGTAGGAGATGCAAATGCTTCTGCTCCAGCTCCTCCTTCTGCAACAGGAGCTTGT
>NW_028234434.1:20817781-20822781 GCF_977035675.1 Penaeus japonicus
GGAAGGTGAAACAACTACGTCACATGTTGCCCAACATTCAATTAGTTAAGTAAATCAGTGTCCAATGCATTATTAAGATAAGGTAAGGTTGATTGGCTGATCAGGAATTTTATCACTTAAAGTGGCTTTCAGTCACCTGAATGAAAACAGATATGATGCAAGGGCCATTGTACAGGTTGTTGTTCAAATAAATGAATCAAGTAGGATTAATAACGTTAATGGCGGTTTGGTGCCACGTAAGACTATGTGGTCGATTTGTATATATGTGGACAAACATACACAGACGTGAGCACTTATATGCATTTTCTTAGAAATATTACTATTATCATTATCTAATACAATTATCGTTGTTATTATTATCACTATTATTATTATCATCACCAATATCCTTTTTATTCCCATCATTATCATTAACATTGTTATTATCATTACTATCATTATCTTTATTATTACTGTCATCATTGGTATCATTATCATCATTGTTATCATTACTATTCATATAATTGCTATCCTTAATATTATTATTTTTTTATCATTAACATCATTTTTATTGCCATTATCATTAATATTATCAATATCAATATCAATATGTCATTATTATTATTATTATCATTATTATTATCATTATCATTACTATTACCATTAGCATTACTATCATCATTATCATTACTATTACCATTAGCATTGTTTCTGTTATTAACATTGTTATTCTTCATTTCATCAGTATCTTCATCACCATTATCATGATTATTATCATTGATACCATTGTAAATATTACCATTGTCGCTATAATCATTATTATTAGTATCAACATTATTAATGTGGTTATCAATGTAATCATCATCATCATCATCATCACCATAATTTTCAATAAGGTTATCATTATTATCATCATTATTATCATTATTATTATCGTTACCATCATCCATACCATTTTTTCATAATCATTATCATCATTATTATTACCATTATTACTTTTACTATCATTTTCATTGTTATTGTTCTTGTTACTGTTAATATTATTATCACCATCCTCATTTATCATAATTATATAATAATATCACTATCATCATCATTAATATTATTCTTATCATTATCACTATCATTATCGTTATCATCATTATTACCGTTATCATCACAATCATCATCATCATCATCATTATTTTTTCTACTAGCAATAATATCATCATTATCATTATCTTTATTGTTACCATCATTAATATCATCATTATTGTTATTAATGGTGAACGTTTTCATTATTGCTATAATTATTATCATCACTATCATTATCATATCTATCATTATTACTATTATCATAATTATTATTGGTGTTGCTAGCATTAAGATCATCCTTGTTATCATTATGATTATTATATTGTCATCATCATCATTATCACTGTTATCATAATAACAATTATCATAAATAGTAGTAATAATATTAATATCATCATTATCGTTATAGTCATTATCATTATCATAATTATTACTTTTATGATGATTATTACTATCATTGTACTGTCACCATCATTATTTTACTTTTTCCCGTGATTATTATCATATTATCATAATCATTTTATCGCTATCATTATTATTATTATTATCATCATCATCATCATCATCACCATCATCAACATGATAATGATTAAAATATAATCATAATATCTATAATGATAATAACATTAATGGTAATAATAATAATGATGATAATGGTGATGGTATTAGTAGTGATGATGATGTTGATAATGATAGCCATAACAATAATAATGATAATAATAGTAATAATAATAATAATGATGATAATAATAATACTAATAATAATGATAATATCATTGATGGTCATAACAATAATAATCATGATCATAATAATAATGATAATGATTATGCAAATAACAATGATAACAATAACAATAATAATGATATTGATGATAATGATCATGATGACAATGATACTAATTATAATAACAGTAATGATTATAATGGTAATATCAATACTAATGATAACAATGATCCTAGTGATAATGATAACAAAAATAGCAATGATGATAATGAGGATGATAACAATAACAAAAAGAGTAACCATAATAATGATAGTAATGATAATAATGATAAGTACGACGATAATATAAATAATCATAAAATAATTATAATAGTAATGATAATGCTAACAATAATAAAGCTAACGATTAAAATAATAATGCTAATGATAATGCCAATGGTGATCATGATAACACCAATAAAGATGATAATGATCATCATCATAATGATTATGATAATAATGATAATAACAACGATAATATTGATAATAACACTACTAATAGTAATGATTATAAAAAGGAAAGTATTGGCAGTAGCGATGATAGTAATGATAATGATGATAAGGGCATTAATCATAATTATGATAAGGATGAGAGCAATAATGATAATAACAGTTATACTAAAAATGGATAGTAATAACTATGATAATCGTAGTAATAATGTTAATGATACAACTACTACTTCTGATACTACTACTAATGATAACAATAATGATAATAATAATAATTTTAATAATGATAATGATGGTAATAATATTAACAATAATAATGAGGAGGGTGAAGATAATTAACGAAAATGGTGATAATGATAACATTAATAATGGTTATAACAAAAATGATTATGATGATAATAAGAAAAAATGATGATAATAATAATAGCAATGACAATGATGACAATAACATAAATAATGATAATAGGTATGAGCATGAAGATGATAATAAATATGATAATGATATTAATAATGATAATGAAACTATAACAAAAGTATAAACTATGATAAAATCGAATGACAGTATTAGGAAAAATGACAATGATCAAAATGGTAATGATAATAATGATAATAATAACAATGATAATAATAACAAAAACAAAAATAATAGGAATGGCGATTACAGTAATGCTGTTATGATGATAATAAAATAATAGTGATGAAAACAACAATAATAACAAAAATGCTATCAAATCAAATGCTAATGAAAGTACTAATAATGATGATAATAAAATGATAATAATGACAACAACAATAACAGTATCAATGATAGTTATAGTAACAATAAGGATAACGATAGTAATTATGATGACAATGGTAGTGATAATGATGATAAGAGTAATAATGATAATGATGATAAGAGTGATAACGATAATGATGAAAATGATAATAACAATGACAATGATAATAATGATAAGAGTAATAATGATAATAATGACAAGAATAATCAAAAATATGAAAATGATAAAGATAATGGTAACAGAAGTAGTAGTAGTAATATTAGCAGTGATAGTAGTAGTATTAGATATGATGATGATAATGATATATATGATAATAAAGATATTGGCAGTTGTGGTGTTACGTAATAGTAGAAGTAATATCTGTTGTAGTAGATATAATAATGGTGACGATAATGATAATAATGATGATAATGATAATAATGATAGTAATAATGACTGAAATGATAATGATAATGATAATAGTGTCGATAATGATGATGATGATGATGATGATAATACGAATAATGATAATAACAATGATTATAATAAAGATATTAGTAAAAGTGATGTTGACAATATTAATGATGATACTAATGATAGTGATAATAATAATGATAATGATGATGTTGAAACTAATGACAGCAATAATGATAATGCAAGATAATAAAATAAGTAGTAGTAGTAATGATAAAAACATTAATGATAATAAAGATAACAATATAGTAATAATGATAATAATCATAGTAATGATAATGAGGATAATGATAATGGCAATATTGATAATAATTATGATAATAATGATGAAAATGAAAATAAATATAATAGTTATGATAATGACAAAAGAAACAATGATAATAAGAATAATATTGATAATGGTAATGATTAGCAATAATGATAATAATAACCATGATTGTTATTAATATCAATATTACCACTGGTATCATTGTTATTATCAGAATTATGGTGATAATAATTATAGTGAGGATAAAAACAATGATAGAAATAAAAACAAAGATGATGATGACAATACTTATATCATGAAATGATAGTAGTAATGATAATAATGGTGATAATAATGGTCAAATAATAAAGATGGTAAGAATTATGATATGAATAGTGATGGCAATACTGATTACATATAATAATGATAGTAATGATGATAATGACCATAAAATTATAATGATGACGATAGTAATGATGATAACAATATAGATTATAGCATAATGATATCATAAGTATCATTAGGGGGAAAATAATAATAATAATAATTTGATGCAAAAATGTGATAAAAAATTGAAAGTGAAACAATGAAAAAAAAATCAAAGTAAAAGTAATGGAAAATCGTGAACAAAAAGATGTGAAGATGACGAAAAAAGTGATTATAAAAAACGATAAGCGACGAAAAAAAGTGGGAAGAAAAACTGAAAGTGACGGAAAAGAAGTGAATAATTAAGGAAATAACAAAAGTGTCGGAAAAAGTGAAAACGAAACAAAGTGAGAAAAAATAACGAAACAGAAGTAAATGGAGAAGAAATTTAGAGAAAAAAAAACAAACTAAATGTGAAGTTGACGAAAAAAAAATGAAAATGAAAAAAAAAGACAATAACTGAAAGTGACGAAAGTGAACCTCTGCTTTTTCTCCGCCCCTGGGAAATCATTGAGGAAAAGAGAAGTACTTTGTAAATTACATAGAAGAGAAGTACGCTTACGGCATACATAATGAAGAAATATATCGAGAAAAGGTCAACTGTTGCTGAAGAAAGACAAATGGTTGAGCACTTGAGACTGGCTGTTGCAAAAGGAAAGTTCATAATTTCTAATCGCAGATAATCAAGTCTAAATGTCTGTGGGCGTGGTCATGTTTCGAGTATTTTTCCGATTATTACCGAACACTGCAAGAAAACGAAAACTCGCCGTGTGTGCAGTCGATTAGATGAACAATTCTTAAGAAAATAGTAAAGAGATAAATAAAAAAA
>NW_028234434.1:20835281-20840281 GCF_977035675.1 Penaeus japonicus
AATTATAATAAGAGTGATAAGGATAATGATCATAAACTAATAATAATAATAATAATGACAATAATAACGATAATGATAACGAAAATGATAAATATAAAAAATCATAATTATGATGATAATGATGATGATAACAATAATAAAAAAAATCATAATTATGACACTGCTGCCACAATTGATAATAATGATAATAGTAATTATGATAATGATTATAACAATAATGATAATGATTATAATAATAATGATATTATTGAAAATGATAATGACAACAATTTTAATTATAGTAATGATAACATCAATAATAAGAATAACAGATGTTAATGACAATGATAATGCTTATGATATTAATGATAAAAATAACAAAGATAATAAAGATAGTAATGATAATGGTACTGACAATGATAATTATGGTAATAAGGATAGTAACGACAATAACAATAATAATATCAACAATGCTAATAATGATGATGATGATAATTGTAATAATAATTATAAAAATACTAATACTAATAATGATAATAATAATAATAATAATGATAATAATAATAATAATGAAAGTAATATTATTATCAATATCATTACTATGGTTATTATCATTATCATTATCATTAGTGTTATCATAATCATGATTATTATCATTAATGGTATTAATAGCCATTATGATAATAATAATCTACACTCTGTATGTGTATAGATATACCTTGGTGCTTATAAGTCTTCCTGTGTAAAAGAGGAAATATCGTATGGGTATGTGCGTGTGAAAGTGTGTGCGTGTGCATGTGCGTGTGTGTGCCGCAGTCTACATTGTATAACTTTTAATCTTTCGTTGTTATGGCTTCGAGTGGCCTGTTGTTCCATTAACCCATTGATCATCCATTACTAAGTGTATTACCTTACCGCTGCCGTACCCCAGTTATCATTGGCATTGATTATAATAAGTATAATTAGGTATTTTATAAGATATGTCGAATGGTTGTGATGAGACGAGACTTGGGGGTCCCAAAAGCTTGTGAGATTATCCGTTCCATTGATAAGGCTTCTGACATAGCTTGTGTCAACACTTGGATGGTAGTTTATTTTTATAAGAGAGGGGGGACTATGGTATTATGAAAGAGGGTATTCTTGTTCTCTGAAATGGATGCAAACCCGTTTTGTATCTGGGATTTTCCGGATCTAATTTCATGTTTCTTATTTTTCCCAGTTTGGTGCGAGTGTAGAGTGGCTCCTTGGTTTTAAAGTTCCCAGGAATGAAATCAGATGATATGTGCGATAAACTTCAAAGGAAAGGAAATCCAAAATTGATTAGCACGAAGCCAGCGCCTAAACGGAAGTTTCTTTTTCCTTCTTGGGCCCACATTCTTGCGTAAAAAAGTCATGAAAGATAGTGTATATGTCTTTGTCTGTTTGGCGGGTCAATAAATCTATATCTGTATCGGTTTCTATATCTATCTACCCATCCTTATATCTATTTGCTTTTGTATACACGATTGCCCATGTGTACATACACACACAAACTGACACATACACACAATACACACACACACTCACACACGTACACCCACCCCCCCACACACACACACATGCACACACACACACACACACACACACATATATATATATATACATATATATATATATATATATATATATATATACATATATACACAAACACATACATACATACACAACAAGTGGGTATATGAATGCATGCCATATATGAATATATCCATATATGTGTGTACCTATAACCGTGTGCACAGCCGCGCATATCCAAGCAAGTGTAGACGAGTGTGCGCGCCAGGTCCCGGATGCACAGGCGGGCGGGAGGCAAAGCCGGTGTCCCACAGCCGCTAATCCCGCGCCAAACTTTGCCTTGCACTCCATTCCACTCATGAACCTTGATCAAGTCACATGGCGGGACACACTCCATGGCCGACACTCGACCCACTTCCTCGTTCATTTTTTTTTTCTTTTTTTTTTATTATTATTATTATTTCTTCCTGATTCGCTTTCCTTATTTTTTTCTCTCTCTCCTCCTGATTGTGTGTTTATACATCTTTCTTTTTTATGTTTGTTTGTTTTTCTAGATAGATTTATTCCTTTGAGTTTCTTGTACTCTTCGTTCTAACTGCATGTTTAACATCAGTTCATTTCTCTTTCTACTAAAATGATCTGCTTGTAATTCTATAAAAATAATGTATTTGCCTTTAGAATTAATTTCCTTTTTCATGTTTATATTTTTATTGCTCTTATCATAATCATCGCCATTATTATCCTTATCATCATCATAATTATCATTATCATTATATCATGATTATCATCATCACTATCATTATCATTATAATTATCATTATTATCATTACTATATCATAACTATGATTATCATCGCTATCATTAATATTACAACCATCACTACTATTTCCATCTTCATCATTACCCTCATCATTATCGTTATCATCATTGTTACCATTATCATCACATTACTACCGAAACCCATGAAAAGGGTCATCACACCTTCGCCGATGGATGATCGCTACTCCCTGGGTGGATGGGAGTGGATACCTCATGGCGTCTCTTTCCTTGGTGGATATCGTCTCTCCGAGTGGATAGATTCGTATATGGATGGTTTTCTTTTCTTAGGTGGGTAGCCTTGCCCCCTCGGGTGGATGATTTCCATTCCTTGGGTGGTTAGGCATCTTTCCTCAGGTGGATAGCCTTCTTTCCTCAGGTGGATAACCTTCTTTCCTCAGGTGGATAGCTTGCTTTCCTCAGGTGGATAGTCTTCTTTCCTCAGGTGGATAGTCTTCTCTCCTAGGGTAGATCATTTCCATTCCCTGGGTGGATCGTCTCCCCTAAGTGGATAGTCTTCACTCCGAGGGTGGATAATTTCCATTCTTCAGGTGGATAATCTCTCTCTCTTAAGAGGGTAATTTCTAAATGGATAGTCTCCCTCAGGTGGCTAGTCCTCTTTCCTCAGGTGGATAATCTCTCCTCCTCAGATCGCTCATTCCTCTCTCCGGCTGGATATTCTTTTTTCCTCCGGTGGATATTATCCATTTCTCAGGTGGGTAGTGTCCTATCCTCACGCGGATAGCCTTTAAGTTATTCATAAATAAATAAATTATATTCTTCCCAATTGGATACCATTTCCTCACCCCAGATGAGTAACTTTTCCTCCGCAAGATGGATAATCTCACGTCCTTAGGAGAAATAACTCACCTCATCTCAGGTAGGTCAGAAAGTCCCCTCTCCCTCTCCTTTCCCACTACCCCCCCTCTCTCTCTCTCTCTCTCTCTCTCTCTCTCTCTCTCTCTCTCTCTCTCTCTCTCTCTCTCTCTCTCTTCTCTTCTCTTCTCTTCCCCTCCTCTTCCCTCTCCCTCTCTCTCTTCTCCTCCTCTTCCTTCTCCCTTCTCCCTACCCCTCCTCTTCCTTCTCCCTCTCTCCCTTCTCCCTACCCCTCCTCTTCCTTCTCCCTTCTCCCTACCCCTCCTCTTCCTTCTCCCTCTCCCCCTTCTCACCACCCTCCTCTTCTTTCTCCCTCTCTCCCTTCTCCCTCTCCTCCACCTCCACTTCTGCCCCCCTCCCCTCCCTCTCCTCCACCTCCACCTCCCCCTCCACCTCCGCCCTCCTTCCCCCCTCCTCTCCTCCACCTCCACCTCCGCCCCCCTTCCCCCCTCCCTCTCCTCCACCTCCCCCTCCGCCCCCCTTCCCCCCTCCCTCTCCGCCCCCCCTCCCACTCCTCCACCTCCCCCTCCCCCTCCGCCCCTCCCCTCCACCTCCCCCTCCCTCCCTCCTCCTCCTCCCCCCTTCCCCCTCCCTCCTCACCTGGAGTAATCAATACGTGGATCAATCACTCCCTAAACGACACCATCAGACCTGCTCGGTGCCTCTCTGCCTCATCTCCTGGCACTGTTGTCCTCCGTGTGCCATCCTTCTTTTCCTCGCTCACTTTCTTATGTTTCTCTCTTTTCTTTTCTTTTTTTTATCTTCTTGTCTCTTCTTCTTTTTTCTTCTCTTTTCTTTTCGTCTGCTTCTCATTCGCTTTATTTTCTTCTTCTTTTTTCGTATTTTTCATCTTCTCTTTCGACTTTATCTCTTTCTCTTTCTTCTACTTCTTCTTCTTCTCTTCCTTCTTTTACGTTTTCTTCTCCTTCTCTTCCTTATTCCTCTCATTCACTTTCTTCTTCTCTTTCTTTTTCGTCTTCTTCTTCTTCTATTCCTTCTCCTTCTCTTCTTTTTCTTTTCTTTCTCTTTCTTCGTTTTCTACTTCACTTTTTCTTCTCCTTCGATTTTTTCTTCTTCTCCCTCTCTTTCTTCTCCTTTCTTCTTATTTTGTCTATATTTATTTTTATTATCATATCCTAATCGTTCTTATTATCACCATTATAATTTTTATCATAGTTATGAGTATTAGTGTCATTTTTAATATTGTTACTAATATTATCATAATTAATTATCATCTTTGATAATATCATCATCGACATTACCATAATTATTGTTATCATCATTACCATCATCATCATTATTGTTATCATCATTACCATCATCATCATTATTGTCACTATTGTAATCATCATCATGATTATCATTGTTATTGCCCTTCCCTTGCATCTGCTGTTGCATGTACATGCACACACATACACACACACACACACACACACACACACACATATACATGTGTGTGTGTGTGTGTGTGTGTGTGTGTGTGTGTGTGTGTGTGTGTACATGTACATATTTATTTTTATTTTTTATTTCTTCTTTCTCAATATCGTCTTTATTTTCTTCTCGTATTTTTGTCTCACTTTTTCCTCCTCTTTGTCTTGAGTTCGTCTGCATCTTTATATTTTTTTCTCAGTCCTTTTCTCCGATATTTCTTTTCTTGTTATATTTTTTTTCTTTTTCCTTGTCTTTCATCTTCTTTTGCTCCTCCTTTTCCTTCTTACTCCTATTCTTATCCACCTCTCATTTCTTCTTCATTTTTTTCCCTCATTATTTTTTGTTTC
>NW_028234434.1:20855281-20862781 GCF_977035675.1 Penaeus japonicus
AGGAGTCACACTTCAAAGGGAGGACGACCTGCGTCCTGTTCTCTTGGAGGCGTTGGCGAGTGTGAGGGCCACTTGGTTGGAGGGCCACTCGTCCAGAAGGCCACTCACTCGGCAGGCTACTTGTTAAAAGTGCCAACGGGGCCTGGGGAAGGTCCTTGGTGCCCTGCCGTCAGAGCCATGGGCGACATGGCACGTTCTGGGCGTACGTAAGAGTGGGCGGCGGTCGTTCAGCGGGATGGGCGTCCCGGGCGGTGGTGTGGGCGCCCGCACGCCACAGGCACAGGTAGAGCAGAGGTGGCGCTTCACCTGCAGATCGTGGCACCAGGTATCATCTCGCCTGCATGATGCACGGCGACGTCCGAGAATCCTCGGGGCGCGGCAGGAGCGGGCACAGGTGACGCTCTCGGCTCTGGAGGAGCCCGCACACAGGACTAGGACGCCCGCGCCCACCGCTTGCGAGGGAGGCGGCGGCGGCACCACCACCTGCAGTGGTGTCGGCGAGCAGAGGTCGAGGGCGAGATCAAGCCCCACGGACGGAGAAAGAGAGAATGTGATGTGTGCGGACAGGTGTACGTGTGTGTATGTGCAGGCGTGTGTACGGGCGTACTACGACTACGCCACACCGTGTGACGCCCACGTTGCGCGTGGAGCGAGTGGCGTGCGGCACTGCGAGCGTCTCCCATCCGTGCCGTACGCGTGCCGCGCCGCGCCTTACGTTCGCAGCCTGCGTTGTACCCGTGGGGTACGTTTCGCGTCGCTTCACCTGGGCCGTTGACGCAGTCTCGCCGTAGTGCTACCGTTCGCGTGTGTCACGTCGGTGTGTGCGGGCGTGCGAGACAGGGAACGGGTGTGTTCGGGCTGGAGCAGCGTGCGTCCTCACGCGGGTGTCGGGCGCCACTGACGGATCGATGAGAGGACCTGTGGCGGCGCTGATCAACAGGTGGGGCCTTCGCCTGCCAGGTGCACACCGATGCCTCACACTCTCATCACCTCGCCTCCCTCACCTCAACCAGCCTTCACACTCACACTCACACTCACTAGATCACACTCGAGACTCACCTTCACCGTTGTTCCAGGTCGTGCACGCTCCTCGCCACAGCAGCGAAGAAAGGCCACCGGCGGTATCTGGCAACCGTGGGCAGGTGCGCAGGATCGCTGCCCTCACGTCCCTCTCCTCTCTCCCCTCTCCCTCGGCCCCCCTCCCTGACCCCCTCACGGAAAATTTCCCTTCGTCTTGCCAGGATTAATAGCACTCATGTACAGCAACCTCGAGATGCCAATCATTCGGGAGAACCGACACTAACAGTCGTCTTTCTATAACAGCCAGCACGGGCGTCCGAACGCGAGAGGTCGGCTTGAGGGGAAGGAAGGAGGAGTGAGGGGAACAGGCAGGGGACACAAAAGGGAGGGAAGGGGGGTCAGGTAGAGTCCCAACCTGATAGACCATTTCTTCCCCTCGCACCACCGGTTTACACAAGCATCCGCCTGTACTACACCTCCCTCTTTCTATGTCCCTCCCTCCCTCTCTGTCTGACTGTCTTTCTGTCTTTCTGTCTGGCTGTCTACGGTACATGTCGCCCTTCTGTCTGACTATCCACTTAACGGTTCTCTCTTTTTCACTGTATCTCCTCTATCTGTCTGTCTGTTTGTCTGTCTATCTGCATCTTTCTCTGTCTCCGTATCATCTCTCTCTGCGTCCATTTCTGCCTGCGCCCCTGTTTCTGTATGTCATCCTGTATGTCTTGCTGCTGTGTCCCTGCTGAGGTCCTCGGTACCCTGCTTCCCCTTCCCCTGTCCTAGCCCTGGTATTTCTCTTGTGCTTGTCTGCTCGTCTCTGGGTCCCTGCTGGTCCGTTGTCTCTGTCCCTGTGTCTTGCCTGTCTTCTGTGTCCCTGGTCCTCTGCTGCTGCTATGTTCCCGCTGATGTCTCTCTGCGTCCATTGGGTCTGGTCCTGCCTGCGCCCCTGTTTCTGTATGTCTGCTGGTCTCTGTGGGTGTCCTGCTGCCTTTCTGCCTGTGCTGCTCTCTCTGCATGTGGGCTGGTCCTTGCATGGGCTGATCCTGTATGTCTGGTCTGGTCGGTGGGCTCCCTGTCTGGGCTTCTGCCCCTGGCTTCTTGTCCTGTGTGTGTTCTCCTGACGTTGCCCCCTGTATGTCTGCCTGTTCTGTATGTCTATCATATTTTCTATCTATCTACTATCTATCTCTTCTCTCTCTCTCTCTCTCCTCTCTCTCTCTCTCTCTCTCTCTCTCCCATCCTCTATCTATCTATCTATCTATCTATCTATCAAATTTCTCTCTCTCCTCGCTCTCTCCCCCCCACTCTTCATCTCTCTCTCTCTCTTTCTTTCTCCCTCGCTCGCTCTCTTTACCTCTCCCCTCTCAATCTCTCTCTACTCTCACATCTCCTCTCTCTCTTCTCCTCGGCTCTCTCTCTCTCTCCTCGCTCTTCCTCCATCCTCCTCATCATCTCACATCCTCTACTCTCTCATTCTCTCTCTCCCTCTCTTCCCGCTCTCTCAATCTCATCCTCTTCTTCTCTCACTCTCTCTCTCCCTCACGCTTTTCTGTGGCTCCCTTTCTCCTCTCTCCTCTCTCTCTCTCCTCTCCCTTCTTCCTCTAATCACCTTCTCGTCCCTCTCCACCTCTCCCCTCGTCTCATCATCACTCTCTCTCTCTCTCTCTCTCTCTCTCTCTCTCTCTCTCTCTCTCTCTCTCTCTCTCTCTCTCTCTCTCTCTCTCTCTCTCACTCCCTCTCTCTCTTGCTCTCTATTGCTCTGTGGCTGTCCCTTTCTCTCTCTCTCTCTCTCTCTCTTTCTCTCTCTCTCTCTCTCTATCTTTCTATCTCTATCTCTCTCTCTCGTCTCTCTTCTCCTTCCTCCTCCTCTCACCTCTCTCCTCACTCACCTCTCTCGCTGTCCTCTCTTCTCATCTCCCCTCTCTCCTCCTCATTCGCTCTCCTCCTCTCCAATTCTCACTCTCCATCCCTACTTTCTCCTGCTCTTCTCTCTCTATCTCTCTCATCTCACTCACTCTCCTTCTCTCTCTCTCTCTCTCCTCTCTCTCCCTCCATCTCTCTTTATTGCTCTGTGGTGTCTCTCTCATCTCAACCTCTCTCCCTCTCTCGTGCTCTCTTCTCTCTCTATGGCATCATTCTTCCTCTCCTACTTCTACTCTCAATCCTCTCTCTCTCAGCGTCCCGCCTCCTGTGGCTGTCCCTTTCTTTCTCTCTCTCTTCTCCTGATCTCCTCTCTTTCCGCTCCTCTCTCTTCTCCCTTTACCCTTTCTCTCCTCTCTCTCTCTCTCCCCTTTTCTTTCTCTTCTCTCTCTCTCTTCCTCTCTCTTTCTCTCCTTCTCCTCTCTCTTTCTCTCTCTCTCTCTCTCTCCCTCTCACTCTCTCCATCAACTCTTCTCTCTGCCCTCTCTCTCTCTCTCTTCTCTCTCTCTCTCTCTCACTCCCCCTTTCTCTCTCAGCCCTCTTCTCTCTCTCTCGTGGCTGTGGCGTCCCTTTCGTCTCTCTCTCTCTCTCTCTCTCTCTCTCTCTCTCTCTCTCTCTCTCTCATCCCAGCTCCGTAGGCTCTCCTCTCTTCTCTCCAACTCTATCTCGCGTCTCTCTCTCTCTCTCTCTCTCTTCTCTCTCTCTCTCTCACTCCCTCTCTCACGTCTCTCACTCCTCTTCTCACTTCTTCTCGTCAAACACAAGTCAATCTTTCTCCTCTCTCCCTCTCACACTCCATCGCTCTCCCCCTCTCCTTCCCTTCCTCTCCTCGTCTACCCTCTCTCTCCTCTTTGCTCTCTAATTGCGCTGTGGCTGTCCCTTTCTCTCTTCTCTTCCCCTTTCCTCTCTCTCTCCTCTCTCTCTCTCCACCCCCTCTCTCCGTCTCACTTCTACTCCTCTCTCCTCTCCCTCCCTCTCTCATTCCTCTCCCTCACCTCTCCTCCATCCTTTCCTCTCTATCACTCCTACTCATCATCTCCTCTCTTCTCTACTCCTCCTCTCTTTCCTCCATCATCCTCTCCTCCTCTCATCCCTCCTACCTCTCCTCTCCTCTCTCTCTTGCTCTCTATTGCTCTGTGGCTGTCCCTTTCTCTCTCTCTCTCTCTCTCTCTCTCTCTCTCTCTCTCTCTCTCTCTCTCTCTCTCTCTCTCTCTCTCTTTCTAATGATAATGATGATAACTCTTTTCTTCTCTCCTTTCTTGTTTTCTCTCTTCTCCTTTCTCACCTCATCTACTCTCGTCTTTCATCCTTGTGCTGTTTAAGTTTCCCGCCATCTCTGTCTCTCTCTCTGTTTGTCCTGTGTTCTGTGCCACCACCTCACTCTCTCTCTCTCTTCTTCCATCTCTCTCTCTAATAATAATAATGATAATGGTGATGGTAATGATAAGAATAACAATTATTATTAAAACAATAAGGATAATTGTAATAACAATACTGATAATGATATTGATAACTTCATACCAACATCAAAGATTATAATGATCATAGCAATGATTGCAATGACAATAATGATATCAATGAGGATGATAATCAATAATGATCATCATCATAATCATCACTATTCTTATCATCATTATGATAAAAAAACAGCAATAACAATAATAGAAAAAGTGTGGATAATAATAATGATAACAGTAATAATAATAGTAATGATAATTATAATCATAATAATCAGGATAATGATAATGATGATAATAACAATAATGGTAATTATAAAAATAATATCAGTGATCTCGATCACAATGCAAAAGAAAGTGATGATAACAAGAACAATAATAACGACACTAAATACGACAGCTGTGACTTATGGTGATAACAACAATGATAATGATGGTGATGATGACAGTGATATCAATAATGGTAATAGAAAAAGATGATAATAATGTTACTGATCATCATAATGAGGATAATAATGAAGATGAAGAATCATGACATTGCTACAAATAATAGCAGTAATAACATAGGTAATGATAGTGATATTAATAGTAATGATAATAATGAAGATAGTAATGATAATCATCATAATGATGATAGTAATAATGATAATTATGATAAAGATAATAACAATAATAACTATGATAATCAAAGTCATTATAATGATAATAATGATAATGATGATAATCACCATGATAACAAGAATAATGATAATGATGATGGTAACAATAATAATAGCATTACTGATGAGGATAATAATGTTGATAATTATTATATCAGTTCTAATAATGATGATAATAGTAAAAATAATGATAATAGTAATAATGATAGTAAAGATAATAATAGAATGATATTGATAATATCAACACCAGCAATGATAGCAATATTAGCAGTAAGAGTTTGATGATAATGATAATAATAGCGATAATAGTAGTAATAATCAAAATTATTGCAATCATTAATGAAATCATTGCAATTATGATAATGATAATATTAATAAAGATGACAATGATAATGATGATAGTGATGATAAAGATTATAACAATAATAATACTAATGATAATGATGATGATAGTAATAATAATGATTCTGATGATAATGCTGATGATAGTAATAACAGTAACACTAATAATGATGATGATGACAAAAATGATAATGATAATGATAATAATGATAATGGTAATGATGGTAATAGTAATGCTAATAATGATTATAATAGAAATTACAACAATAATGATAATAATGTAACTAATGATAATGATTATAATAATGATTATAATAATGATTATAATGATGATAATAATGGTAGTATTAATGATAATACCAATTATGATCATAACAATAATAACAATGGTAATGATGATTATGATAAAAATAATGATGACCATAATGAAAATGATAATGGTAATGATAATGATAATAACCACCGTACGAATAAGGAGGATAATAGTAGTTATAACTCTGATAATTATTATAATGATAATCATGACAACAATAGTTACCATAGTAAGAATGATAATTATAATGATGGTAACAGTAATGGTTATGATTATTACAATAGTAATAAGGATAAAACAATACTGATTATAATGATAATATTTAGAAGTGTTATTATTATCGTTATCATTATGATTAGTATCATTATCATCATTATTATCGTTAGTATCGTCATTTTGTTTTTATTTTTCATCATTATTATTATCATCATTATCATTTTTTGTTGTTGTTTCTCTTATTATTACTATTGTTTTCAGCATTACCACTATTATCATTATTGTTATCATAATTATCATTATCATTATTATCATTATCATGATGATAGCAACCATCATCATCAGTATTATTCTCATTCTCATTCTCATTATTATTATTATTATTATTATCATAATCATTATTATAATTTTATTATCATTAACATTAGTTTTATCCATATTATTTTATTACTAACATTATCATTATCATTATCATTATCACTATTATCATTACCATTATCAGCATTATCATTATTAATACTATTATCATAATCATTGTTATTGTCTCTGATATCATCATTATCATTATTACTGTTATCATCATCGGTATTGTTATCATCATTATCATCATTAATGTCATTATTTTTGCAACTATCAGTATTTGCATTATTACTATCTCTATTATCGCTGTTATTATTGTTATTATTATTTTCATTGTTAGCATTATTATTATTATCATTGTTATCCTTTTCATTGTCACATTATCATCATTGGTGTAAATTTTTAATATCATCATTGTTATCATTATCATTGTTATCCTCATTATTGTCATTATTATGATAATTATCAGCATTATTGTTATTATCATCATTGTTATTATTATCATCCTTATCATTATTACACGCTGTCATTATTAATATTGTCATTATCATTTTTATCATTATTAACAATGCCATCATTATTGTCATTATTATCATTATCATTTATATCATCATCATTAATATCGTTGTTATTAATATCATTATCATTATCATCATTAGCATTATCATCATTATCATCATCATTATCAATATAATACTTATATGATTTTGATTTTTGATAATGCCATCACCTTTATTGTTATCATTAAAGCCATTATCATTATCATTATGATATCTTTTTATCATTACTTATGCCACTTTTGGCATTGTTATCATCATTGCTACTATCATCATCATCATTATTACTATAACCATTATTACTGTTATCATTATTACTATCATTATTATCATGATTATTATCCTTATCATTATTTTCATCGTTATTATTATCATTACTATCATAATTATTATTATTATCATTATCATCATTGTCATTATTATCATCATTATCATTATTACTACTATCATTACCATTACTATCTTCCTTATCATTAATATCATTGTTATCAATGTTTTTGTTTGTTATTGCTCTTTTATCTTTTATTTTTTCCTGTTCTTGTCATCATCATTGCCACAGTGATAATAGCCAACAATGGTCGACTTGCTAATCTTGCTATCATATTTATCAGTCTCTCATCATAGCAATAATGATGGTCATTGTTTTTACTTTATCGTTC
>NW_028234434.1:20863991-20866491 GCF_977035675.1 Penaeus japonicus
TTTACCATAAAATTGCTTTTCTCATGGAACATTCCCTGTGATGAAACAAGCATCATGGTTTAATGTGGTAACCGGGTTTTTGGGCTGCAGGTTGTAGCATATTAAAATATAAATAATCATAAAAATACCTGATAATTTTAAAATTACAAGTCAAGTTGTATGAATCTTAATTTACTTAAATAAAAAACTTTTAACAACAACAATTTTCATTTTTCTTATAAAAATAAACCCCCAAACAAGTAGGGGGCAACCGTTTGCTGTTACACAAAAGCCAGTAGGGAATAAATTGAGCCAAACCACAGACTTTCCTATTTTATTTTACAGTAGAAAAAAATAATAAAAAAAAAACAAAAAAAGGAGCCTGTTGGACGTGGAAGTTCTAACTAAGGAACTAAAGGTTTGCAACGAAATGAACTCGCTTTTTTCCCCAAATCGTCCCAAAAATACATAACAAAAAAATCTTGTCATAAAGCCAGGGACATTATAAAAAAAAAAAATCCCTTACTCTTCCAAATTCAACATCAACCTTCGGTGGTTATGTTTAACATTTAAAAATAAAAAAATAAATAAGAAAAATAAAACAAACTTTCCTGATTTTGAAAACCGAAACCAGCAGGGGTGGTTAGACTAGAAAAATTTATGAAATACAAAGTTTTTTTTAATCCTTTAATCCGGGAAAAACCCCATATGTGAAAAAGTGGCTATGACAAACTTCTGTTAGGGATTTTAAACCCTTGCTTATAACAAAAAGGGAATTCCTTAAATTGTTAAACATTACAACAAAATTAAAGGGTTTTCCCAAATTTAAGCAAATAAATACAATTTTAAAAAAATAAAGAAATTCAGCTGTCAAGGTTCAGATAAAATCTAATCACCACAAAGCTTTTAACCATCACATTTAAAAACATAACAAAATTGTAAATTTTCCTGAAAAGCTTACTGAATAACTTACAAAGTTCTCTCTTTTTGAAATATGTAATCAACTTGATATAGGAATTGTACCCTGAGTCCTATGGGTGTATGTCTAGTCCTTTACCATTACCGTAGTCACTGCCCCAATAAAACTATTGTAAGGTGACAATGATGATACTGAGATACTTTTAATTCATATAAACTTGCCTTCGCGAACCATCCCTCAAGTGAAGTACGTGGCAATCACTCCAATAATATTTTATAAAATATGTATGGATAATAAATAAACAACGCATCTCAAGATGCAACAATGCAATAACGACAGTGAAGACCATGGAGTAAAATGACTAGGACATGGCTGTTAGACTCACTAAATGAATTCCAGTTATCAATTAAAGCTTTGATTATGACACCCAAGTCCATACCCACACTCGGGTATGACTCAGGTGGTGGTGTTCAATAATATTTCTTGGGAGAATATCTTGGATGTGCACTTGCCATATTCTGCAGTTTCCGAATTTTATCTAACAAGAATAGCATAAGTCTTGATGGTGACAGATTGCAGATAATTGTTACTAAGGTGCCTCTGAAACTGTAAGTTAGTTCCCTAATGTGGTGCAGTGAAGTTTATATAACATACGAAAAGATGAGAAAATATAAAGAAATAATGTTATTATTAATCCAATGATGCAAGACTCGATTCACCTTCATAAGACAAAACACATAAATATGTACTCCTGCATAAACATATGTCATTGTAGTATAAAACAAGTCCACAAAACCTTTGTAAACCTAACAAATTCACTCAAACTACAATAATAGTCAACGAAAATTACCTTGTTTGCCAAGTGAAAATAGCCGGACAGTCGCCATGTTTACGAAGCCAGCTGGTGATAGACGAGAGAACCGGGATCTTATTCAACTTGTATCGATGCGTCTATAAAAAACAAAAGAAAGTGCAAACTTGGGTTTTGATGGTTTATTACAGTTTCCTTTAAAGCGGATTTGATATTAAATGTTTTCAGTCATATTTTAATTTGTATTTGGCAATTTTACGGTACTAAATAAGAGTTAAAAACGATTACGATAATTCGGCAAGTTTGTAAGGGTGCATAGGAATTGCACTGCTTCTCATGTAAAAAACATAATCATTAACGAGAAAAGATGTTGCACGAAATAACGTAACTGAAGGAGAATTAAGTGGTGTATTCACTAGCAAGTCTTTGTATTTTTTATTTCATATGTCCTCTTTGCTACTTGTTACTATTATCATGGTGTATGCAATGAGCTGTAACAATTCTATTTTTGCATCATATCCTAAAAGTTCTCTATTTACTGATGTTACTCATAAAAATGTACATTTTCTACTATCAGTTAATAAAGAAAATTTATTACTTTAGGACAAACTCATATAAATCTATAAACTTTCATACTATATCGTTAGTAGTTCATAGTGGTATTCTTTAGGCCAAAAATGAAAATAAATATAATTGAATTGGCGATTAGGGATAAAAACACATTATCAAATGCATTTATGTGATAATCTGTTTACCATCATGTGAACTATGTGTGTACCAGTGTTTTTTTT
>NW_028234434.1:20873991-20876491 GCF_977035675.1 Penaeus japonicus
AAGAAAAAAAAGAGAAAGGAAAAGGAAAGAAAGAAAAAAAAAAAAAAAGAAAAGAAAGAAAGAAAAAGAAAAAAGAAAAAAAGAAAAAGAAAAAAAAGAAAAAAGAGAAAAAAAAAAAAAAAGAAAAAAAAAAAAAAAAAAAAAAAAAAAAAAAAAAAAAAAAGATAAAGACAATAAAGTAAGAAAAAGAGAAAAACGAAAAAAAGAGAGAAAGGCAATAAAGTAAGAAAAAGAGAAAAACGAAAAAAAGAGAGACAATAAAGTAAGAAAAAGAGAAAAACGAAAAAAAGAGAAAGACTATAAAGTAAGAAAAAAGAGAAAAACGAAAAAAAAAGATAAAGACAATAAAGTAAGAAAAAGAGAAAAACGAAAAAAAAAGAAAAAAAAAAAAAAAAAAAAAAAAAAAAAAAAAAAAAAAAAAAAAAAAAAAGAAAGAAAAAGAGAAAAACGAAAAAAAAAGAGAAAGACAATAAAGTAAGAAAAAGAGAAAAACGAAAAAAATAGATAAAGACAATAAAGTAAGAAAAAGAGAAAAACGAAAAAAAAAGAAAAAGAGAAAGACAGTAAAGTAAGAAAAAGAGAAAAACGAAAAAAAGAGAGAAAGGCAATAAAGTAAGAAAAAGAGAAAAACGAAAAAAAGAGAGACAATAAAGTAAGAAAAAGAGAAAAACGAAAAAAAGAGAAAGACTATAAAGTAAGAAAAAAGAGAAAAACGAAAAAAAAAGATAAAGACAATAAAGTAAGAAAAAGAGAAAAACGAAAAAAATAGATAAAGACAATAAAGTAAGAAAAAGAGAAAAACAAAAAAAAGAGAAAGAAAAAAAAAAGAAAAAAAGAAAAAAAAAAAAAGAAAAAAAAAAAAAAAAGAAAAAGAGAAAAAAAGAAAAAAAAAAGACCTGAATATAGGAAAAAAATCTCCCCGGCAGCGAAATCACTTGAAACGGACAGCGGGCCGGCTAGCTAGAGTCGAGGCGTGGCGAGCGTCCGTTATCCTCGAAGCGCGTCCCATCAGTTCCCACGTGAGACACAGGCAGATCTCGGAGCGCCGTGAGATCCCCGCAAAAGATTATTGATCCTTAGCCGGAGCTGTATCTGGGACACCGAAGTTTAGTCAATTAGGTGCGCCACACGTCCCCGACGCGGGTCTTTCGCTCAGGACTGACAACGGTCCCTCGGTGTTGGCAGCATCACGTGCCGCTTTGTTTTGTAATTGTAAGGCGTCTAGTATATATATATATATCGGTAGTATCAAATATAATGAGAAAAAGTACATAATATATATATATATATAAATTATATAGATAAGAGTATATATATACAAATATACATAGATATGCATCACACACACACACACAACACACATATATATATATAAAGTTATATATATAATATATATATATATAAAAATATAAAAGAATATATGATACATAGATGTAAAATAGGTGATTATAGATAGGTAATATAGGATGAAAGTACATATATAGGTATGTTGAATAATCGAGTATAAGTATATATGTGAAGACTAATATATCGAGGTTAATATAGGAATCTATAGTATAGACAAATTATCTAAATATAGAATATATATATATATATTTATATAAATATAAATATATATATATTTAGAATGAGTTTCGCGAGCGAAGTGACGATAGCTGATACATAAATTATAGAACGTAGATGTAATATACTAAGTGAACGAATAGGTATATAGAGGTATATATAGCGTGTCCAAGATAGAGAGTATGATGTATAGCGTTATATACGGATTAATAGTAGTATATATATATAGATGGAGTATAATGGATGCGTAAATATATATAGGATATAGTGTATTGATACATATATAGGTGTATAAATTATATCACGATACAACAAAGCAGACGTAATATCACTGAATAGTGATATATACGTATAGGACGGGGTAGTATATATAGGTATATATAGAAATATATATACATACATAATATAGAGGTAGTATAAATAAGATATTTGAATATATATAGGGGATAGATATGATATAGAGATATGTATGATAGTGTAAAATATATAAACTAACTATAGACATATTTATGATATATAAGTAAAGAATATACATATTAATTATAATATAGTTTTTATTACCGACTGATATTTATATAGATATAATTATATATATATTATAGTATATCAGAATAATATAGTATTTTCTATATACATATTTATGAATAGAAATGGGCAGATATAACGATATATAAATATATAAAAGATATAATATATATATAGTGTTATATATATCTAATATAATATAATATAAATATATATATATAGATATAAATCTAACTATAGAATATATATAATATGATATAATACATATATAGATAGAGGTATATATATATATGATATAAATAAATATATAGATGATATGGAGTAATAGTAATGGATATAGATACTATGATATAATGATATGATATCACACGACACACACACTCACACACACATCACCGCTCGAGGGCGACAA
>NW_028234434.1:20883991-20896491 GCF_977035675.1 Penaeus japonicus
AGTTAATATACTTTGAGATATTCTTGGAATCATGCTGTTGGGAGGTACACCGTATATTATCTAGATGAGTAAGAGGAGATGAAAGGTATGTATTCCCAACCAAAGTGATGGAATGCAAAAAAATATATATATTTACGTTTGCGGATGATTCACTAACCTTGTTTGTTCTTTTATCACAATTCTGTTTTTAATTTCATTTTACACTACACAAGTCACAAATCAAATTATGTATCTATTTCCACATAAAAATAATACATTGTATTTGACGTTTTCAATTACTCGAAATCTATAATTCACGGTGTGTAAACGAGCAAATAACGATTATTTTAGTGTGACTAATATTTCAAGCTGAGTGACGTCGTAAAGGAATAAAAGAAGGTTTGAGTTGAGTGTTCGCTCTCTTGAAGGTCGGCTGCTCTTTACAGCTTCCGTGGAAAATTCGGCTGTAGTAAAGGAGATACTGGTATGTACTTGCGAACTGCGTTGTGTGGTTCGGTTCATGCCTTTATGCTGTAAGAATGTTTGATTACACACTTACATAAACTCACTCATTCACATATACACCAAATACTCACTCCCACACACACACACACACACACACACACACACACACACACACACACACACACACACACACACACACACACACACACACACACACACACACACACACACACACACACACACACACACACACACACAGAGACACACACACCCTTCAGTGATATCACCTTTACATAAAGCATACGTGGGGAAGTGTTGAAATCTTAAAATCAAGGAAATAAGCGGGTGATAGTTATATAAAATCCATACTTGCAATTCTCTGCTGCGATATTATGATTAATTCGTGCAACAAAGAAGATAAGACATATTTAAACTCACTGAGTTTTAATATGTATCGCACAAACTAGAGAATTTTATATTGAATCATATTGAAAGTTATGGAAAGCTTTTTCTGTGTTGAACTTGTAGATATGGAAAATTCTTTTTCTGAAAGGGAATTATTTAAATAGGCATGATGTTAACGAATAAAAAAAACACTGGTACACACATAGTTCACATGATGGTAAACAGATTATTACATAAATGCATTTGATAATGTGTTTTTATCCCTAATCGCCAATTCAATTATAGTGATTTTCATTTTTGGCCTAAAGAATACCACTATGAACTACTAACAATATAGTATGAAAGTTTATAGATTTATATGAGTTTATCCTAAAGTAATAAATTTTCTATATTAACTGATAGTAGAAAATGTACATTTTTATGAGTAACATCAGTAAATAGAGAACTTTTAGGATATGATGCAAAAATAGAATTGTTACAGCTCATTGCATACACCATAATGATAGTAACAAGTAGCAAAGAGGACATATGAAATAAAGAATACAAAGACTTGCTAGTGAATACATCACTTAATTCTCCTTCAGTTACGTTATTTCGTGCAACATCTTTTCTCGTTAATTATTATGTTTTTTTACATGAGAAGCAGTGGAATTCCTATGCACCCTTACAAACTTGATGAATTATCGTAATCGTTTTTAACTCTTATTTAGTGCCGTAAAATTGCCAAATACAAATTAAAATATGACTGAAAACATTTAATATCAAATCCGCTTTAAAGGAAACTGTAATAAACCATCAAAACCAAAGTTTGCACTTTCTTTTGTTTTTTATAGACGCATCGATACAAGTTGAATAAGATCCCGGTTCTCTCGTCTATCACCAGCTGGCTTCGTAAACATGGCGACTGTCCGGCTATTTTCACTTGGCAAACAAGGTAATTTTCGTTGACTATTATTGTAGTTCGAGTGAATTTGTTAGGTTTACAAAGGTTTTGTGGACTTGTTTTATACTACAATGACATATGTTTATGCAGGAGTACATATGTATGTGTTTTGTCTTATGAAGGTGAATCGAGTCTTGCATCATTGGATTAATAATAACATTATTTCTTTATATTTTTTCATCTTTTCGTATGTTATATAAACTTCACTGCACCACATTAAGGAACTAACTTACAATTTCAGAGGCACCTTAGTAACAGTTATCAGCAATCTGTCACCATCAAGGCTTATGCTATTCTTGTTAGATAAAATTGAAAACTGCAGAATATGGCAAGTGCACATCCAAGATATTCTCTCAAGAAATATTATTGAACACCCCCACCTGAGTCACACCCAATTGTGGGTATGGACTTGGGTGTCATAATCAAAGCTTTAATTGATAACTGGAATTCATTTAGTGAGTCTAACAGCCATGTCCCTAGTCATTTTCACTCCATGGTCTTCACTGTCGTTATTGCATTGTTGCATCTTGAGATGCGTTATTTTTGCATTATCCATACATATTTTTGCAAAATATTATTGGAGTGATTGCCATGTCCTTCGCCTGAGGGATGGTTCGCGAAGGAAAGTGTACATGAATTAAAAGTATTTCAGTATCATCATTGTCACCTTACGATTGTTGTATTGGGGCGATGACTAAGGTAATGGCACAGGACTAGGGATACACCCATGGAACTCAGGGTCACATTACTTCCTATATCAAGTTGATTTCATATTTCAAAAAAAGGAGAACTTTGTAAGTTATTACAGTAATGCTTTCTCAGGCAAAATTTACAATATCTGTTATGTTTAACTGTGATGAGTTAAAAGCTTATTTGTTGATTGGATTTTATCTGAACCCTTGAAATGCTTAATTTCTTTATTTTGTATTGTATTTATTTGCTTAATTGGAAACCTTAATTTTGTTGTAATGATTATAACAATTTATTAGGAATTCCTTTTTGTATAAGCAAGTGTTAAAATCCCTCTAAACATGAATCTGTTTGTCATAGCTCTACTTATCACATATGTTTTTCCTGGATATAAAGGATTAAAAAAATCTTATGTACTTATCATAATGTTACTAGTCTAACCACCACCTGCTGGTTGCAGGTTATCAAAATCATGTGAAAGTTTGTTTTATTCTTTCTTCATTTATTTATTTATTTTTAAATGTTACAGTACATAACCACCAGAGAGCTTGATGTTAGAAGTCTGGATGAGTGAAGGGATTTTTTTTTTTATAATGTCCATGGCTTTCATAGACAAGATTTATTTGTTCATGTATATATTGGTACGATTGGAAACAAGTCTGATGTTCATTTCTGTTGCAAACCTTTAGTTCCTTAGTTAGCAACTATCCACGTCCAACAGGCTCCTTTTTTTGTTCTTTTTTTATTATTTTTTTCTACCTGTGAAAATAAGAATATGGAAAGTCTGTGGTTTGGCTACAATTTATTCACCTACATGGCTTTTGTGTACACAGCAATCACGGTTGCCTCCATACTTGTTGGTGGTTTATTTCTTATAAGAAATATGAATTGCTTGTTGTTAAAAGTTTATATTATAAGTAAATTCATAGATGGACATACAACATTAGACTTGTAAATTATATATTATCATGGCTATTTATATGATATATTTAGTATTATATAGCATACAACCTGCAGCCTAAAAGTCCTGGTATACCACATACTTAACCATGACTGCATTAGTTTCATCACAGGGTAATGTTCACATGTGAAAAGCAGTTCATGGTAAATACTGGTTTACACTGAGATAAATAGATATAATGACAGTATTTGACAGCACATACTGTCTTATGAGATATTGTTATTCACATAATTTTTTGAATTTCTTGTCCCCTGAAACTAAGAATTAAATTATTGGCAGTCATCCAAATATCATTATTGGGCAAACAAAAAAGTGCAACTTGTTCACCTTTTTTGATGATTATATCTTGTAGTATGAACATCAAAATTCCAGTTTGACGATAATAGACAAATATTATGAAATGTTCTTCATAGCTTTTTAAAATTTTGTCAGTCTATTTTGGGCCATTATTAGGAGCACAACTTATAAAACCCAATGAGTCATTTGATATATTAAACTCTTTCATTTTTAGTTTGCAAGATAGGTGATTTTAATAATAGTATATTTAAATAGAATGAAGTTTCTCTTATAGATACCAAATTCCCACTGTACTGTGTTGTGCAAAAACTAATAGGGTATATATTTTTTGTCAATGACACTGAGGCTTTCATATCTTGATATCTTGGTGAAATCCAAGACACTTTTCATTTTTCACATTACTGGGGTAAATTGAAGATAAAGTAATTTAATATAAAGATAAATACTGCAGTAACTCTTTCAACCTCCATCTTCCCCTGATAAACAATCAAGGGATTCATTTTATTTTTACTTGATGTGCACTTGTTTGGAAAAGACCCACATTTCAATTCCTGGATATTCAATTCATATATAGATGATAACCAATTAAAATTCCCCTTAAATTGATTGCATAACCATTTGACAGAAATATACTATATAGCGCATAATCCATATCTTCTCCCCACCCACCCAAAAACTCTTATTTCCCATGGGTCCTCCAAGTGTGTTGGATGCGGAGGAGATGGGGGTTACTAACTCAGAAACAGAAGGGTTGCATCAAAAGGGAACTCCAGATTAAGACTACAATAGAAATTGTGTATTTTATTATGATAGTCGTGTTGTCATAATTGGGAAGTTTATCACTAATAGACCTAATGGCATAAATGGTTAAATGCCTTGCACCACATAGAGTATAGTTGTGGACAGATATTAGGAATAGAAGGAAAAACAGAGCCTATATTATTTCACTTCTTTCTTGAAAAAAAACATTATTTTGCATTCTCCCACTTTCCACCCCTTCAGTAAGTACATTTGTACTTTTATTCTCTATGTTTCACAATATTTCAAAAGTGATTATCCTATGAACATTTTAAATTATTCCTTTTAGGGTCGGCTGTCCTGAGGTCTTGCGTGCGCGGAGCAACTGTGACCCAAACACGCTCCAACTACAAATATGTAACAGAAGAGGATCCTAGCATGGAGTGGAAGGATATCACCGACCGTGCTGCTGCAACGGTCTTCTGGACTGAGCTTTGGAGAGGTGAGCGACTATTGCTTCTTCTCAGTTTGGTTGTTTTTATATTCTCGTAGTTTTTTTTTTTTTTTTTTTTTTTTTTTTTTTTTCTCATATTGATATTGTTACTATTTGTTTTCACATTAACCCAATGACGATGGTGCGTCACACTCGTGTGACACAGCTAAATTCCCGATGCCGGGGCGTCATGACAGTGTGACGATTACAATGCAATATTGCAATCGCCCGGCATAGGGGTTTTCGCGTAGCATGTGCCCTGTTGGGAAAGGGTTAAGTCTTAATTTTAATGATGTGTACTAGATTTGTAGGATTTCAGATGGAATCTTTGTTTAGATTTTACTGTAAAATCAAAGAGGGTTAGAAGTACATTACTCATACATAAAGGATTGGATTTGTGTGCACCATGATAGTGATGTGAAAGAAAATGAAATAATTTTTTTTGTGTGTGTCTTGCTTTGATTGCTCTAGTTAATGTGTAAAAAGATGCTGAGTGGTGTTAGAAATACATGTTAAGGAATTGAAAGGACAAGCCTAGACATCATCCATGTTGGGTAGATGCTTTTTATATAAACTCATTTTGGTCTTCTTTTGTAGGTGCTGCTGTAACACTTGGTCACATCTTTAAGGAACCGGCAACAATCAACTACCCATTTGAGAAAGGACCTCTAAGTCCCCGGTCAGTTAAAAACATGAAAATGTGGCTTTTATTTATTTAAAAACAACAACTAATTTTTATAAGTAATGGGATATTCACAAAACATTTATACTTTAATATCACTTGAGATTGTCGTTATATGACTATTTCAGTATTATGTGCAACTGACTGTGGCATAATAATAAAAGTGATGCCACATACATAAGGCATAAATAACCTGCATTACTTATTGAGATTATCACCTTGCAACCTTCTCATTTTATATGTAATTTACAATTGCTTTTAATTTGTGCTAGATTTCGTGGAGAACATGCTTTGCGACGCTATCCCTCTGGGGAGGAGCGCTGCATTGCTTGCAAGTTGTGCGAGGCCATTTGCCCAGCTCAGGTGAGTTTGGCATCAGACAGATCATATTTAGAAAGTTGTGATTTACAAATGCGATCTAGTATATTAGATAGGTGGAGTTTTCTAAACAAAACATTTCAACATTAGATATAAGGTAGTTATGGATAAATACATTATTGGTAGGGAAAAAAGAGTATGGAGAGAATTTTTAAAACTATTTTTTAATTAGAAATACAAAATATCTTGTAATTTATTTAGGATTGCTAAACTTTCCCCTCCAAGTAATACTCAAAGTTTTTCCTCTTCATAGGCTATCACCATTGAAGCTGAGGAGCGTTCTGATGGTGCCAGGCGCACCACTCGATATGATATTGACATGACAAAGTGCATCTACTGTGGTTTTTGCCAGGAAGCATGCCCTGTGGATGCCATTGTTGAGGTTAGTGTTAGCTTTTAATCTATTTTAACCCAAATCCTCCGGATGGCATGAAGTGATGACGTCACCATCTTGGCCCAAACTCCGGTCGTCATGTAAGGTGACGGCACCTCAATGCCGGGCGTCATAAGATAAGTCCCCAGAATGAGTTTAGGCCTATGCGGTAGCCTCCTGGAAATGCATCGCGCACCAGTTATCAACGTCCCGGAGCATTTGGGTTAATAAATACTTTTTTTTCTAATCATACTAAGTAAGGTTCCTGTTTCTTTTTCTTGTGTTTATGGCATTTTCTTTGATTTTGTCATGTGAATTTAAGCTGCTATGACATCTTCCTATAATGTGGTTTCCTCACTGAAATAAAACCCATCTGGGGTGCAGCACAGGTGGCACTGGCAAGCAAATCTTTTCCCGTCTGCAATGGATTAAATAGACAAGAGCTCAAGATTTACTTGCTTAGAACAACCTGAGTAAATAACTCATGTCAACATTCACCCAGCCAACAACAATTTTTCAACTTTCACCAAGGGCAGATTTTGTTTGAAGAACATTATTTTCACACCAAATAGTATCACTTTTGATACTGATTCATCACCTTGTTAGACCACAGTGGGGCCCCAGACTTAGGAAAAATATAAACAAGATGCCTTTCTACCCACTGTAGTTTCTTTAGGAGTTGAAAAAGTAACATTTTTCTGCTATCTTTTTATGTACTTTTTTATCCTTTTTTTTTCATCATCATACTACAATAAGACTTTAAAAGGAGACAGACAGAGGAAGTAGAAATGAATTGTATTATAAGAATTAAAATATGCCATAACAGACTAATCTGAGAGCATCTTATGGGGAATGGATGATGATAACAAGTATAATAGTATGAATAGCACACCCTTGAATTCAGAATTAATGAAAAGAAGTCATGAAATCATCATGTAATATATAGGACATAATGACAGAGCCAAGATGTATGCTGTTGCCTACATAAATATTCAGAACAATAAAAAAAATATTTCTTGTTCTCCTATTTTTCTCTATGACTGCTACTATTAATACGGTGACTATTAGATAAATACTCTTAGTATTATATATGTCCTTCATATGTTATTCTCATTATATATACCATATGTATTTGTTAGAACAATTGTATGTGCCAGACAGTAACTGTTGAAATTCTGTTGCAGGGCCCCAACTTTGAGTTCTCCACTGAGACGCACGAGGAACTCCTCTACAACAAAGAGAAACTGTTAAGCAATGGCGACAAGTGGGAACCTGAAATAGCAGCAAACATTCAGGCTGACCACCTTTACAGATAAACATGTTTAGAATATATTCGATGGTGTCTCATGACTTTGTTTCCTGTAGGTTATGTTTCTGAGAATGTCAATATTTCACTTAGATATTAGGAATTGGTGAGTAATGGACAGCAGTGTAATGTACCAATATTTTTGTTCTCTTTAGACACATGTGCAGCTTTTTTTTTTTTTTCTTTCTTTTTTTTTATTCCCTTAGATATTCAAGCACATCTCCATCTCCAATAATTTTGGTTAAGCAGATAAAGGAATAGCAAATTATCTTTGTGAAATATTGAGATTTATACATACCTGGGTAAATGAGTTTGAAGCATGATGGGTCAATTGTTGGCAACTTTAGAAGTGTAGTTGCCATAAGATGAAATGTTTCGAATATGTATAGTAATTTAATGTATATACAAAGACCAATTTCTTTTTTTTTACTCTCATTATCCTCTATATGTGTTGCATACTTTTTATGAACATAAATGAACATACCATATCTTTGGGAATGCAATAAATTACAAGAAAACACAAGTTTGTAGTTTAAAGGAAGAATAATTTTAAGTGGGGAGTCTGGCTTACATTTAATAGCAGATAGGATACCCCCCTCCTTCCCCCTTTTTTTTCTTTAAATTGCTGATCATTTTTCATTTACTTACAAGCCTTTATTTGGCAATGTGTTAGTGGTCTGGTGAATGTCTCCACTGGAAGGGGGTTGACAAAATAGATTATAATAAAAGTTTGTGGCTATAATTCATAAGTGACATTTATTTTATATACTTGTGCAATGCTATTCACTGAAGCTGCTTGTCAAGTCTGCCAAAATTTATTTAAAGAAATTTAAGATATCTTCCTACATATTATGACTGAAGTATTACAAGCTTATATATTATTATTCTGACATTATAACAATAATAAAATAAATAAGAATAAAATGTTTCTCACAAATATTCAAGGAATGGGTAAACAGTAGGGGCAGTCAAGTCTAGTTATGGAATCCTTGTTCTGAAACATTCATGTGTAAAAAATATATATATATGTATATAGATAGGACAAACTCATTGTTAAGCTTAAAGGGCTAAACTATTTCATTTACAGAACACTTTTTTTTATCACTACCTGCATTACAATTTAGGTATGGGAAGAAATTGAAAGACATTCTTATAATTTTTACTTTTATTACAAAATAGTAAGCTCTAGCCTAAAACAATTAGTTTCAGCCTTTGAAGCCTTATCACTTTTGTAAAATGATTTTAGGCACTATAACTTGCAATGCAGGAATACATCCACAAAATTAACAAAACACTTGCCCTTACAAAAAATATCACTAGTTCAGTCACTGGAAGAACATCCAAATATATAGTTATTCTTTCAATCTTCGAAAATTTCTCACCAATATATGTGTGAACAAACAAGCATTGCATGTGACACCTGGATTATATAGAACTGTGTATGTACATAATATCAAAGTTGCTTAAAGAGTGGTATCTATTCACAAAATTTGCCTTCCACGTTACCAGTCTGAATACTGCCAAGCATAAAATATATAACTGCCACACAAACCCTCAGATCTTAAGCGCACAAAGAGCCTCCAACTATTTTTTTTGTTTACCATTTATCCAGATTTGTTCAATGCTCTGGTACATGAAATGACTGGGAAAGATATCAGCAATGGGCAGCTATTGGTATTATAAATATTAGTTTAACAAGTGTTGCTGAGAAAAGCAGATAAGAAAATACCCACAGGTAACAAGGGTAAGAAATCATAAACCTTTGGAAAAAAAAATTGAATGAAACCGTATATAATATATAAAAGTATTAGGAAGCAAATATGCCTATTTCCCATTATATGTTAGAAGGGCAAAATTTCTCCTCCTATGATTCTATATACAACCATTTAGCAGTTCTATCTGAGTAAACCACACACACAACTCATGATATTCAGTGATGTAGCAGACAAGTGTGACTAATGCTGCAAGTATACAGCAAAAAGAAATGCCTTATCGCTAAGTTGCTTAGTCAACCACAAGGTGTCTAGTGAGCCACCACATCATGAGAGGCTGCAGACCTGACATGAACAGCAAGAGGTAGAGGCGGCGCTTATTACCCGCACTGTAGGCTTCCATGGCTCCGTCACCTCCCTGGACCTGCCATCGCAAGGTTCGGAACTGTCGGTAGAAGCATAATAATAACTTGATTAAATCTTAATCCAAACATAACTACTCATGTTTCCATAATTTTACCAATAAGAAAAAAAAAATCCTTCTATACACCTTTTTTTAACAATCTATCTACTCATTAAAAAACACTCAATTGCACATATTATTCCTGTGAAATTGAAACTACCACTACTAACTTTGAACACAAACTCACCATGAATATTACAAGGCTGAAGCTACTGTATGCTAAGACAAGATAGTATCCAAGGTCATTGACTATCCCAGCCAGCAGTGCAAAGTTCATTCTGGGGAAGTAAACATAAAAATGTAATAATTTTCACTATAAAGTCAAAGAAAGTAAATATTCACTTGCATACAATATTGCATATAATGAAAAGGCAGAGTATTATACTTACCCAACATACTTATACGATGAAAAAGCCAAGAGGTCAAGAGTCTTAATGTTTGTACTTATGGCAGTGACGTAGAGTGTGGCCAGAATCAGGAAGATCTCAAGTACAAGCCAGACCATTGCAGAGCTTGCTTGCATGCCCAGTACATCAGGAGAAAACCTACAATACAGGATCAGATATATCTATGAGTTCTTACAAAGTTTATAAAAGGAAGAGTACTCCAGTTATAAGAGTGTGGGGGAGAGGGAGTGAGGGAGAGAGTGAGACAGAGGGAGAGATGGAGAGGGGGAAAGAAAATCAGAGAGTATTTTGAGTGAGTGAGTAAGTGAGAGAGAGAGAGAGAGAGAGAGAGAGAGAGAGAGAGAGAGAGAGAGAGAGAGAGAGAGAGAGAGAGAAAGAGAGAAAGAAAGAAAGAAAGAAAGAAAGAAAGAAAGAAAGAAAGAGAAAAATAAAGAAAGAAAGAAAAAAAAGAAAGAAGAAGAAAGAAAGAAAGAAAGAAAGAAAGAGAAGAAGAAGAAGAAAGAAAGAAAGAAAGAAAGAAAGAAAGAAAGAAAAAGAAAGAAAGAAAGAAAGAAAGAAAGAAAGAAAGAAAGAGAGAGAGAAAGAGAGAAAGAAAGAAAGAAAGAAAGAAAGAAAGAAAGAAAAAGAGACAGAGAGACAGAGAGACAGAGAGAGAGTGAGTGAGTGTGTGTGTGTGTGTGTGTGTGTGTGTGTGTGTGTGTGTGTGTGTGTGTGTGTGTGTGTGTGTGTGTGTGTGTGTGTGTGTGTGTGTGTGTGTGTGTGAGTGAGTGAGTGAGTGAGTGAGTGAGTGAGTGAGTGAGTGAGTGAGTGAGTGAGTGAGTGAGTGTGTGTGTGTGTGTGTGTGTGTGTGTGTGTGTGTGTGTGTGTGTGAGAGAGAGAGTGTCTGTGTGTGTGTGTGTAAGAGTGTCTTTGTGTGTGTGTGTGTGTGTAAGAGAGTGTGAGTGTGTGAGTGTGAGTGTGTGTGTGTGTGTGTGTGTGTGTGTGTGTGTGTGTGTGTGTGTGTGTGTGTGTGTGTGTGTGTGTGTGTGTGTGTGTGTGTGTGTGTGTGTGTGTGTGTGTGTGTGTGTGTGTGTGTGTGTGTGTGTGTGTGTGTGTGTGTGTGTGTGTGTGTGTGTGTGTGTGTGTGTGTCTGTGTGTGTGTGTATGTGTGTGTGTGTGTGTGTGTGTCTGTGTGAGTGTGTGTGTGTGAGTGTGTGTGTGTGTGTGTGTGTGTGTGTGTGTGTGTGTGTGTGTGTGTGTGTGTGTGTGTGTGTGTGTGTGTGTGTGTGTGTGTGTGTGTGTGTGTGTGTGTGTGTGTGTGTGTGTGTGTGACTGTATGTGAGTGTGTGAGAGAGAGAATAATAGGTATTGGTGTGTGCTTGTGTTCAGACAAATATATTGTAGATACAAAGTTATATATACATATAAAAGACCATGACAGACTCCACAGACATACACAGTGTATGTGATCTATAAATTTCATAGATTAATGAAGGCATTACATTCCATCATAATTATATTACAGCATTGTTACAGCATCTTTTGGAAATAAAATAATTCTTTAACTCTTACTAAGAAAGATCAACTATTTCCATGAAATGAGTAATATCTATTACTATCTGAAATTCAATCAACTGACTTTTAAATTCAACTCTCTGTTAACCCTATGATGACGGTGCGTCACATCCATGTGACATAGGTAAATGCCCGATGACGGGGTGACACACCAGTGTGACATTCCCGATGCAATATTGCATGGGCCCGGCGTAGGGGGTTTCCACTTGTCGCCGGGCCCGTAATAGTGTTACTTTTTTGTGAACTATTAAAAAATAATAATAATAAAGTGTCAAAACATGCCAACAACTCTAATTTTGAAGCACATAACTTACTGATTATTTGCATCTATACTCCCCCAAAGTCTCGTACTGGCAATTTAAAGGTAAATCCTAGCTTGGATACATTACAAACACTGGTATAAATACATTCCATTACATTATATCCATCAACCATCACTTGGACATGTTAGTCTACTATCCCTTCACTTAAAGATTCAATGCAACTTTACAACCTTGTATACAAAATGTGATTAGCATTCTGTAAAATAAATTTATCTACCTCATACTATAGTAAGAGTAATATATGCATACAATAACTCAAAGAAATTTCACCAGGGGACTTTCTTCAGTAGTGAGAGACCCTACCTCTAAACTGCTACCTATCTTGCTTGCA
>NW_028234434.1:20906491-20908991 GCF_977035675.1 Penaeus japonicus
GGCAGGTATGCATATAATTATTTAGTATTGCCTGCTATATGTCTGCATATTATATATCAAAATACTGTACTCTCTCAAGTCTAAAAAAACTTAATAGCTCATACCTTCAGCTTCCAACAAACTCTTTTGCTAATTAAATGTGTTTATTATTCACAGTGATTACCATTTCTCAACAAAAATTATGATTATATAAGTCTTATCAACAACTAGATTTTTTTTTTTCTCAATTAATATTCCATGGAGTTAATGCACAAAACAATTTTTCTCAGACCTCTTCTATTTTGTCTGTATACATAACATAAACAGAAATAAAATGTAAACCAATATCTGATATTAAAAATGTAAAACTTTTAAAAGGAAAAAAATAAAATATAAAAAATTACCCTCATTCTTTCAACAAAAAATATTCCCTTTATCTGATGACCAAAGCATCTCTGATTTGAATCAGATAAATCAAAATACATATTCATCATTAAGCAGCAATTCTATCTATGGGAAAGTACAAAAAAATCTATAAAATAACTCACATGAAGAAAATGACTATATGTCTAGTACTTATCCTCTTCTCTGGATCTCTCATATGTGAGGTAATTTACCATTTGGTTATTGCTTGGCTTGCACTGTTTTATTTACTGCATTTCAGAAGCTCAAATAGGCTCATATACACATTGTCAGCTGTTTTGTTAGAAAAGCTTAGCCATTCTCAATAAAAGCTGTTGTTAAAACTGATTGAAGAACAACCTTGAGAGAGTAGCTTGTAATCAAGAATTGCAGTTGACTGACTACAATACTGTATGATCAAATATCATAACAATTCATATCTATCCTTTTACAAAGATGTACAATTGATAGAAAAATCTACTAAGCATCTAGAAAATGAATCTATATACTAGCACACCTTTCATGATGTTCCAGGTTTCAATGTATAAACTAAAATATTTGTGCATATGACTCCATCCCCTTCAACGGCAAAAAAGACTTGAAGATGGTGTCTTTATATATTCCCTTATTAACAGTTACAGTAAGAGTCAAATTCTCCACTGACAGTAGATAAATGCTTCTAGTGTAAAGTATATGGAAACAATATATGTAAAGCACTTTCTCTGACTTCTATTTTCAGATATTAGTTGTAACCAATTCAATGAGGTCAAATATTATCTATAATGTATAGGCCTAATCTTCAGGTATGATGTCATATATCACTGGAACCTAAAACTACAGTACTGAATTTCTTCTCCAGATTAACACTAGAATCTAAGAAAGATTTTTGGCCTGTAAAGAGTTAGATTGTGTTTATTATATAATTAGAGTCCACTTCTCCTTTGAAGGTTTATATGTATTAATTCTGAGCATCATACACGGAATTCCTACATTTTAAAGTTACATCCACTAGATAGATTTATCATCATATAACAACTTTTACTAATTCAAGCTTTATGACTTAAAGTATATAACACCATAACCCCAAAATTAACAACTGATAACTGTATGAAACTTTAAATTACTGGTTATTCAATTCAACTGTTTCTTACAAAAGTAGGTACTAGGATTAGCCATTGTTTTTAGATCTAAATGTTTGAAATATGGCTATGGAGTGCCAATATTAAGTATCTAACTATTGGTGCATATATTCATATTCTTCAAAACAAAATAGTCTTCATTTACATGTGCAATACTAGTAGCTACAGTCCACAACAGAAACTAATGAATCCTGCAAATACCATGCAGAAGAGCTCAAATGCAACAGGTGGAAAACAACGGATAAACCAGAATGAATTACACAGTGCAACTAGAGAACAAGAAAGTTTCTGCAACCTAAAAGTAAGGCAAAAAGCGGTAATTGGATCAATCAAAGAAACAAATAATGATATTACTTCTGTGCTATAATCTTAATGCTCCCTCCCCCTCAGCCCTTACCGTTAAACTCTTCCTTTCTATATAAGGACTATAACTAAAAAGTTAATATGAAACTGGATATCAACTGCAACATCTAAATGTCAAATACATGACATACTTTCCGTGATTTGGTAAGTGCTACTAACATCAGCAATGGCTCTTAAAAACAGACTTTTTACTCATAATCTTATGTAATTCTTATCCAAATTCAATCAATACTTGCTGTACTCTATTATGGAAGGCCTAGAATCTCAAGTCCCACCCAACACTGGCACAGTGTCATTATCATTATTGAAACCTCAACAAAAGCCAACAAACCTTCCTCAATAATGACCTAGGACTGGTTCCCTATTTAAAATTAAAACACCAAGGAAGACTACAAATGCTTTTTTTGCTTCAATTTATGAACTTGTTAGTTGGCCATTGTCAGAAAGCATTGTGAAGGCTAGTGACAAATGTACGAGTGTCAGTAACATTTACCTATGTTTTATTAAATCATATTTCCTATTCTTTTTCCTCCTTGCATTTATCATCTGTTTGGTTATCAAAGAGGTATTTACTTAATGTTCAAAACCTAATGATTTGCAAAGAAAACAATTACTGA
>NW_028234434.1:20913991-20916491 GCF_977035675.1 Penaeus japonicus
ATAAGCAGTTAAACTATACCTCTTTAAAGATAGTTTTTTTTTCTGGAAAGAATGGAAAGTGCATGGGAAGCTTACTTTGCATACACAGGATTCAAACTTACACACAAATTTAATTAAAAGTATACACTTTTACTTGATAGTTATTGTTTTATTTGCATCCTAGACTGGATTTTCTCTCAAGGGTATTCTGTTGTTTTTTTAGAGTTCAAAGTAAGTAAATTGAGTGTAGTTAACATGTTGGAGACGGGTGGCATGATGTACTCGCCAAATAAGTTTTAAGCCTGATGACAGGTGGCATCTAACAAGTGCGTATAGTCATCATGACATATATGACATTAGGGGAGAGTAGATTGCTGTGTTTTTCCATTATGCTATTAGTAATAACACTCTTTAGTAACTGATGATGCCAGTTGTAATTAGGATTACTATAATTGCCAGAATATTCACCAATATAGGTTTAATTTAAAATTCAAAATGTAGATGGCACCACTCTCTTCCAGTACTAGTAGGAAAGAAAGCCTTGAAGGGTGTACATCCTCTACCTCTACTAAGTACTATCTTTAGAGAGGGACAGCACATAGCAAGATGCCAGCCTTTGGATGTGCAAGGAGAATGAGAAGAAGAAAGTGATCCAGAACATGTGCAGCATCTGCAATGTGCCCATGCTAGTATAGCTTCTTTGTGCTGTAGAACTCACAGTCATAAGCACAGATTGCCTTCCTCTTCCCCAACTCCTCATTTATATTCATTAGGGATGATTATTGCCTTTGCCCTCCGATAAAACTATGATACTTTATCACACTGAGTATAAAGAACATAATGAGCTGATATAGACCCTATACTGCAAATTTTGTCTACTATAACATTAATAGACACTGTCAATTGGCACATATAAGTATCAAGATGGTAAAACACACAAAAAAGAGGAACTCTAATATAGCTGTAGTTTTATGATAAATCAATATAGGAGATTGCAAAAAGTTGTGATACCTAAGGTGAAGCTCTCTTGCTCTGAAATAAATCTGTGGTGCCTCCTAGGTGGCACTTATGCCTGACCTGGTGACAAGTCAAGCAAATTTATCCCCGTCTGCAATGGTTGATATAAGATACATAGGTTAATTAGTATATGCATCTCTTCAGATAGTAGTTAGGCTCACCCTCAGTAGAATAATCTGACTCACTGCAGAATAATCAGTTCCTCAGGATAGTGATTATCATAGATTATGTTAATAATAATAAAAGGGTATCATAAAGGGGGTTTCATATTGTGTTTTTTCCTGTAACTAAATATCCTCAGTGAAGGGCATAGACCACTAGAATGTAATTCGCACACCATTCACCAATACTACCCAAAACTGGGAGCTTTGACCAAAACTTGTGCACTTATCATAAAAAAAATAATTAGATGTATCTCTCTTTCCATCTCTTTCAATTCTCCATACTTGGTTACTCTAAATACAAAGTGGTGTCACAAGAGGAGCCATTCATGTATTCCACTGACATAGCCAAGAACACATTGAGCAAAATGTGTTCAAAATTGTGTGTCAATAAGGGATGGTTCTGTGGGAAAATAAAATTCTTTTACTCTATTCTTTGGTAATATCTTCTTCATGGTGGAGTTGGAAACTTTTTGATTGCATATACTGGAAAATAGGTTAGGGAATGGATTTCAGAAGGGACTTTGATCTGATCTACTCTTTTCACAGTGGGGTTGAAAGTAGTGTGGATTGGAGGTGAGTGTGTGAGTGAGTGAGTGAGTGTGTGAGTGTGTGAGTGAGTGTGTGAGTGAGTGAGTGAGTGAGTGAGTGAGTGAGTGAGTGAGTGAGTGAGTGTGTGAGTGTGTGTGTGTGTGTGCGTGTGTGCGTGTGGGGGGTGTGGGTGTGTGTGTGAGTGAGTGAGTGAGTGGAGTGAGTGAGTGAGTGAGTGTGAGTGTGTGTGTGAGTGTGTGTGTGTGAGTGTGTGTGTGTGTGTGTGTGTGTGTGTGTGTGTGTGTGTGTGTGTGTGTGTGTGTGTGTGTGTGTGTGTGTGTGTGTGTGTGTGTGTGTGTGTGTGTGTGTGTCTGTCTGTGTGTGTGTGTGTGTGTGTCTGTGTGTGTGTGTGTGTGTGTGTGTGTGTGCGTGCGCGTGTGCGTGTGCGTGTGTGAGTGAGTGAGTGTGTGCGTGAGTGTGTGCGTGTGCGTGTGCGTGTGCATGTGCGTGCGTGCGTGCGTGTGTATGTATGTTTATGGGAGTGGGGGGGTATCTAAGGAGTTGGACTACCCTGCTTTACAGCATTGGATTTTGAACACTTGAAAATTGGATAATGCAATTTTGAAAGGGTTAAGAAGATTATGTGAATAGGTCTGGTTTCATGTGATAATTTAGGCTGACTTTGAATGTGTTTTATAGAAGTGATAAATGTATTTTCAACGGAATTCTTATTTTCTTTTTTCAGAGTGTTTACCACAAACTCTAGGATGGAGGGAGTTGCAGAAGGTATGTTTTTTCATAACTTACATATA
>NW_028234434.1:20921491-20933991 GCF_977035675.1 Penaeus japonicus
AGAAAATAAAACACCTAGACACAAGGAATTTATTTATTAATGTAATATTGCAGATTCACCCTCAACAAATGAACGAAGAAGAACTTGGTGCAATCAAGAAGAGCATTGTTGATCTGTTTCTCGAAGGTGCAGGAAAGCCATTAGGAGTCACTTCAATATTTTTCCAAGCATATGGCCAGAAGTAAGTATATTGTTTATCAACCCGTTACTTATTGATTATTGATTAATTTTGATAATGAAGTGTAGAAAATATTTTGTGTTAAATTAAAATATATCATAAATCTCTTATTGGGATATAACTAGAACTCTTTTCCTTTAACAGAGAGCGAGGTGTAGAAGAGAAGTATGAACATCTCTGGGGAGAACAATTCATAACGGAGACCATTCTTGGGAAGAAGTTCCGTGTGTCACCTGATGCATTTTTGCAGGTATAGTAATAAGATGTTCAATTTTTGGCTTCGGTTGTAGAAAAATATACTGAGGGTATGTGAGAGGAAATTGCTTGTATATCATATACCCTGCATATTATAGATTAATGATAAATACTACATAATACTTGTAGTTGATATTGCCAAGCCTTTATGGATAGTAATCCACTGGCTGATTTACATACTATATGCAATTTTTTAAAAATTTTGGTTTATGATATTTTCTGTAATTTAGGTTAACACAGCTGCTGGAGAAGTACTCTATGAGACCATTGGGAATGTAGCAGCCTTGGATGGCACCTCAGTGCTGCTTGATGTGTGCTGTGGCACTGGAACTATTGGCATTTCACTAGCTGAGGTATGTGTCTTTTTCCTTCTTTGAATTGATGTGGTATTAGTTTTTAGCATTTACGAAATTTGGATACATTTATGATGATATATTGTGTCCAGAAGATTTTTTGTTTGATGTTTTTGATTTTATAGAGTTTTGGTACACTTACAATTCAAGATGTGTGATGATAATTTGTCTTTTTTTTTTTTTTAGCGGTGCTTGAAAGTGTATGGAGTTGAACTAGTGAAGAAAGCTGCAGAGGATGCAAGGTTTAATGCAGAAAATAACGACATCAAGAATGTTGTTATATATGAAGGGAAAGCAGAAGATCATGTGAAAACAATGGTAGAAAATTGTGAGCAGTATGACACAATTGGTGTTGTTGACCCACCACGTGCAGGACTACGTAAGTAATGATTAAGAGTCTGAAGCTACCTACTAATGGTTGTAAATTAGTCATTTGATAGGATTTACATTTAGTGAAAAATCTGCATCATAAGAAATTTATGTAAAAAAACAATTTTGTTTGATAACAATAACTTAATTGAATTACATAATTTTATTTATGGAATTTGCATTTACTATTATCTAAGATTTAAAAACTTCATCGAGAATTAGCAAACTAGAATAAAAAAAAGAACCATCATTTACGGTTGAAACAGTGCAGTTCATGAAGACAAGAAAGATATGTAGAAGCTTCACTTTTCCAACAGATGGGAATGTAGTCTGTGGTCTTCGTCGCTGTGAGAACATGAAGCGCCTTGTGTACGTGTCTTGTGACCCAGCCAACGCATGCAAGAACTTTATCAACTTGGCCAGAGGGAAGAGCAAGCAGTACAAAGGGGACTTCTTCATACCAATAAGGTATGGAACTTTTGTCTTTTGCTTTTCTATTCATCAATTATTTCTTTTTAAAATGTTTTGGTTTATCTAGGAATTTATATGGTATTCATATGCATTTATATTTTAGTTTAGTTTTTTAATATTTTGTAGCTGTGCAGTAAAAAACACCAGCAATTGTTATTCTTTTATTTTCATTATCATTATTTCACATGTGAAGTATATGGCATGTTGCTTTGCATAAATTAGTCACTGATGAATAGGATTTACATTTAGTTCAAAATCTGTAAATTATTTAAAAGAACAAACATTTAGAATTTACCTCTTTCATTATTTTAGTTGATGACATAGTTTATTACCAACATTGGAATTCATTCTTATTTATGAAAATAAAACCTACATTGGAATTCATTCTTTTTTGTTACATTTTTTTTTTATAATTTGATAACGTTATAAAGATAATAAGCAAATTTTTCATACTTTTTCCCAACACATGATGTCTCCATCTAGTTTAAAACATATTGGATTTTATGTTTGTAAAAAGCCCTTCAGCTTAGTATTTCTTTTGATCTTCATACTTCTGAATATACATATTATTGCCTTGCAGGGCAGTTCCCATTGACCTCTTCCCACACACCCCTCACTTTGAGCTGGTTATTCTCTTTGAGCGATGGGATGAACTGAAGTGGCGACGCATCATGGAAGGTAAGGTGGAAGTATATACCATGGTGTATTCTAGACTGAGGTATGTTGTGCTGCAGTTTCCACAGGCCGATATGGAATAAGACACTTTTTGTATTATTTTGACGGGTTGATATAGAGTAAGACTACTTACGTTATTTCCACAGGTTGTTTTAGAAAAAGGCAGGGTTAATAGTCAGACTTTTATTGCAGGTGATCCCCTACCCCGTGATGCTGAGTACTTCAAGCGCATTCCTTCTATCCATTATGATTCAAAAAAGGCTGATAGGGAAGGGAAGGTTAGTTGCTCATGGTTTATTATGTGTTATATAGTCTTATAAGATATTAAAACTTTCTCTAGGATGATCTTAGATGTTCCATATTTGGTGTAATTATTCTTTCATTTCAGGGAAACAGCAGGTAATTGCTTTATAAAGTATCATTTTTAGTTTTGATCTCTTTTCAGGTTCTACTTAAGTATGTAATTGATTTTCAGGAAATATTTGTTCTTTCTCTAGTATTCCAATATTTTATATTGTTAGAAATTAAAAGTAGATAAAAAAAATATGCTTTCCATTTTAAAATTTCTCTAAAGAAGGATATGTAGTCTTTTTATGTTTTATGATGAAAGATTTGTTTTTTCCTCTCCCATCTGTATTCCTTTTGTTATTCCTTCTGTGTCCAAATCAACGAAAGAATCCCTCTGCTGATGGTACAGAGACTGCTGATCAGTGTTCACTTATAGGAAGAATCAATGATTTTTAACATGCTTCATTCCCAGTCACTATTACCACTACTTAAAACATCTGTCGTGATAAGCTACAACAGTCATATCAATTATGGCTGGTTGTTAAGTGTAGAAGTAAAGGGTTGTGAGATTTTCAGGAAAACAACAAGCTGTGTGACACTTTCACCATCAGTAAGGTATGAGTAAGGATGAAGGAATTTTTTTGTTTCAAATGCTCTTGCATATTTAAATTTGGAGAATGTGCATAGTTGTGAAGAGTTCTCAAGATGCATCCATGGTACAGGGATAGAAGTTAGTTTCATTCACATGATATGGTAGCAAGAGAAACTACTGTTTCTAAATTTAGGAATTATTGTAGTCATGTGCAAACATTGCCTAGTGTGTATGTGAAGCAGTAATGCATTTAAACTTGATGTAAGGAAGGTAAACCATTATTTAACCCATTCGTGCTGGATGACGTGCTGACACATTTTGTGGTTTTTGCGTCAGACGCCGGCGACGAGATATTTGGTCAAGGCCGGCGCTCAGGGTGAGCGAGCGGACAGCCCAGGCTCGCGGCTAGTGCGTCCGAGAATCCTTAGGTGTTAGGCCTATGCGTTTGAAAACCCCGGCATTGTGACCATTCAGAACCGGAATTGCCCTGGTGTGAATGGGTTAAAGAGGTTTTCTTAAAGAGGTTTTCAAGCCATTAGAAAAATGAATGAAACATTTATAAAAGTTTCAATAAATAGTTGTTGAGCAGTTCAAATCAAACCTGAGAGAGAAAGAGTGCATGAGAGGGAAAGAGAGCAAGAGAGAGTTTCTGTGAGAGAGCCTAAGCATGAATGAGATTTAGAGAGCAAGAGAGCAAGTGTATATCAGAGGGCAAGAGTGCGTGTGAGAGAGAGCATGATAGTATGAGTGAGAGAGAGAACAAGAGAATGCATAAGAGGGAGAACAAAAAAGTGCATGAGAGAGAGAACAATAGAGTGCACGTGAAAGAGAACAAGCGAGTGCATAGGAGACAACATAAGAGTGCATGAGAGAGACATGAGAGTGCATGGGAGAGACAACAAGAGAGTGCATGGGAGAGACAGAGAGCAAGACAATGAAGGAGAATGCATGAGAGAGAGAGTGAACAAGATAGTGCATGAGAGAGATAGAGAGCAAGAGAGTGCATGGGAGAGACAGAGAGCAAGACAATGAAGGAGAGAGATAGAACAAGAGAGTGCATGAGAAAGAGAGAACGAGAGTGTGTAGGAGAGAGAGAGAGAGAGAGCGAGCGAGCGAGCGCAAGAGTGCATGAGAGAGAACAAGAGAGTGCATGAGAGAGAGAGAGAGAGAGAAAGAAAACAAGAGTGCATGAGAGGAAGAACAAGAAAGTGCATGAAAGAGAGAGAGAGAGAGAGAGAGAGAGAGAGAGAGAGAGAGAGAGAGAGAGAGAGAGAGAGAGAGAGAGAGAGAGAGAGAGAGAGAGAGCGAGAGAGAGAGAGAGAGAGAGCGCAAGAGCGCGAGAGAGAGAGAGAGAGAGAGAAAGAGTGCATGGGAGAGGAGAAGAGAGAGAGAGAGAGAGAGAGAGAGAAGAGGAAAGAGAGAGGAGAGAGAGAGAGAAGAGAAGAGGAAAGAGAAAGAGAAAGAGAGAGAAGAGAGAGAGAAAGAGGAAAGAGAAAGAGAGAAAAGAGAAAGAGAGAGGAGGAAGAGAGAGAGAGAGAGAGAGAGAGGAAAGAGAGAGAGAGAGAGAGAGAGAGAGAGAGAGAGAGAGAGAGAGAGAGAGAGAAACAACAGTGTATGAGAGAGAGAAAGAGAGAAAACGAGTGCATGAGAGAGAGTGAGAAAACAAGAGTGCATGAGAGAGAGAGTAACAAGTGTGCATGAGAGGAAGAAAGTGCAAGAGAGAGAGAGAGAGAGAGAGAGAGAGAGAAAGAACAAGAGTGTGCATAAGAGAAAGAACAAGAGTGTGCATGAGAGAAAGAACAAGAGTGTGCATGAGAGAAAGAACAAGAGTTTGCATGAGAGAAAGAACAAGAGAGTGCATGAGAGAAAGAACAATAGTGCATAAGAGAGAGAGAGTGCATGAGTGAGAGAACAAAATAGCATAGGAGAGAAGGAGAAGAGAGAGTGCATGAGAAAGAGAGGACAAGAAAGAATTATTTTATGAAGCAGGGCTTATGGTGTGGGCAAGGAGAGAAGTGATTTTGATTTTAGGGATTACTGGATGAGTTTTTTTTTCTTATTTTTGTTTACCTTTACTTCTTGGATGTACCATGCAACTTTTGCTGGTTATATGAAATCAACCCAATTGATATTTCTAATGAGGCAATCATACCTGTTTGTTGTAACCTTTGTGCCAGACCTCTCAGACAGGAAATGGGAATTTTCCATAGGTCAGATGTCTTGGTAGAACAGATGATGCAATATAATTGAATTTGTATTACAATAATTTGTTTGTGTCCTGGTCACATGTAGAGTGAATTCTTTGCCTGGTTTCTTTCTGGTGGCTTTTTCCCTTCTCTTTACCTTTGTGTGTACTATTTCTATTTGCTTTTGAAGATTTATTTTTTGTTTTCAATTACCACTGTTTAGAGTGATTAGTCTATCTTCCACCCACAAGAAATTATAACCCTCTATTTCCCTTGATTTTCTTTCTTTTCTTTTCTTTTTTTTGGCCATGTCATTTGAGAGATTTTCTGGTTTCCTCAACAGCAGGAGTCTGGAAATATAAGTAAGAGGACGTTGGAAGACAGTGACGAAAGTGTACAGAAGAAACAGAAGGAGAATTAATGGCTAAAGGCTACTTTAGGGATTAGCTTACATCACCTGTTATACAGTAATGAATTGTAAAAGACAACAATTGTTACTTCTAATTTTTTTATCATTGCATTATATTTTTTATTTGAGCTTTTAGTTTATTTAGAAGAATGATGTTCTTCTAAATGTAATTTTAAATCTGTTGTTAGTAATTTAGACAAACAGCAAGTTAAAGCTTTTGTATAATCTTGAATATTAAAGATTCTGTTAAGAAAGAAGTTCTTATGTCTTTGTTCCTGATCCAGTATTAGGTCTCATTCATTATCATCTAGGAAAAGAAAATAAAGTTAAAGCCGTTTGGAATTACAAGTTGACAAAATTATGAACTAATGAAAATTTCATCATTCTCTTCCTGAGTCCAAGCATGGAAACATCTTTCTCAAAAACTGTTTGGAAGTTTTTCTCTGTTTTCAAACTATTGCCTGGTTTCCCATGCAGTTTAAAATTGATTGAAGCTTGTTTGAAAAATAATGATCTTGGGTCATGTTCTCGTCCAGACTTGCCAGTTGAGCTGGAGATGTTTACACTAATGATGATGGTATTAATGATATTAATAGTAATGATAGTAAGGATAATTGTAATAATAACAATAATTGCATCCTTTTCATAAAATCCAATTAGATATATATCAACAATTTCTTCAAATATGTTTCTTGTTCCTGTTTTTATAATTTAAGATATTTTTCAAAAGGAAAAACTCTTAAAGAGGTTTAAAGCATTTTCCTGTGTCCAAATAACTTTATAAAAATAATTAGATTCTAAACAGATATATATCAGAAACAAAGATATTTATTAACACAGCACACTGCTGAACACTCTTGGCCAGGTTGGGGAATGATCCTAGAATGTTTACAAAACCGTCAAAAAATTCAAGCTTTGTTACTTTTTGTCCATTTGAAATGGAAAGCAAGGAACATTGCTTCTTTCTCTGAAAATGCCAGAAATTGTTTGTGAAAGGTTTCCTAACAGTTTGTAAACTGTCTGCGAAAGGTCTCTGAATTTTCACAGTTATGAAACATGTTTTAAAACTAGGAAAATAACAGAAACAAGTTTCAGACAGTGTCCAAATAGTTCCCTGAAAATGTTTCCAAGTGTGGTCTGGAATTTAGAAAACAGAGTACTTGTTTCTGTAATTTCATTATTTGGAAATATAAAGGTATGAAAGATTGAATACATGAGTTCAATTTGTGTGTAGAAATGAAGTTGTAAGTGAGTGTATGTAGTTTTCATATCTTATGTCAGATCATTATTCTGCTTACCATGTTTTGTTTGTAGAAAACCAATATTCCTGTTACTTTGTTATATTCACACTTTCTGCCTTTGGTTTCATTTTTCTTTGGTTATTTGTCACTGCTTTTCTTTAGTTCTTTTTGCATAAAAAGTATGTAAGTGTATTTTGGATTAACTTATTATTTTGGTTTACATTATATGTGATTGCTTCCTTGCACATAACAAAGAAATTTTCTTCACACATATTACAAATCATTGTTTTAATCATAAAACAAGTTAAGAAGAAAAATATTAACTTCAAAATTTGGAGAAGTTCAACATTGGAAAAATTGCATACAATTGATTTACTTATCCTTTCTTAGAAAAAAAAAAAAAAAAAAAAAAAATCCTTTGCATTCTCATACTGAAAAGAGCTAAGCAAATTCATGGATTTCTGTTTACATCAGTAACATAATGAAACAAAAGGTTGTATGCTTCACATATTGTAGAATTTCCCTAGAATTCTAAGACTTTTGCTATAAAGAAGAAAAAATGACACTAATTTTAATTTAAATTTTTCTGTTTTCTTTTATTTCCTTTTCTTGTAATAAAAACAAAATTTTCTGAAGATGATTTACCAACTTCAGAAGTAAAGTTTGCTAATGGTAGATGGAAAATTTCTACACCTTTTTTTGTTTTTTCTTTCTGTTCTGATAGAGATAGAGAAACAGAGTGATGGGAGCGAGAGTCACACTCACTCACTCCCGAACTCACTCTTTTACTCACTCACCCACTCACTCTTTTACTTACTCACCCACTCACTCCTACATTCACTCTTTCGCTCACTCACTCAATTAGTGTATTTGTGTTTTGAAATTAAGATTAAGATAATAATAGAGAGTGAGGGAGTGAACCTCAATACACTGTTTTTCCATCTTATTTCTGTGTACAGGAATTCAGCTGCTTCTTGACACCAAATGGTAAGATTGTTACAAACACTTGAAAAGAATTCACAACACATGTGGAGCAGACAATATTAGATAGGGGGTGGAGGTGGGGTCTTAGTAGAAAGGGGTAACAGACTTAAAATAAAGGTGTTTTAGAAAGGGTGAACCAGAAGGTCTGTGATAACACAGCATATAAGTTATTATTGTTTTTATGTTGTAGACCAAATTTGGTTTAAAGTAGCTTTAGGAGAGATATTGGTGTCAGAGAGCAACATTTAAAATGTAGACTACTTTTGAATCAGAAACCAGAGAGAACCAATATTTGGTTTAAAACAACTTGAAAATAAGTCTACATAGGTTTCCAGGAATAAAGTCAATTTTTCCTTGAGGTGACAGATTTAGAATACACGCATTAGTTGAATGTTAGACAAAAGGAATTTTTTCCTTTGTTTAAGGTTTGTTTGTTGTTTGATTGTGCAAAAGCTGCCTTAACTTTGCTTGAAAGACCTCTTAATGAATGGGACATACACCATCCCCTATGTTGTGTTCCCGAGTGCATAGTTATTAACCCATTCCGAATTATTAGGCCTAAATCAATTAAATGGCTGGCACAATACTGTGCCGCCCGGCAACTGGGCTTTTGAATGCGCGGTACACATGCTGTACCACCCGTCCTGTGTGGGTTAAGGTGTCAGTTAGTAGACCCATCTGACCCCACCTATTCCGTTCCTTGAATTTTTTTTGAAAATCATTTTTATTTCTATTATTGTTAACATTGTAACTAATATTAATATTACTAAAATTCTTATTATTATCAACATCAGTAACAATGATAACTGTAGAAAAAAAAAGAATCCCAAAAATTCAAGGAATGAGGGAAATGTGTGAAATAAGTTAGGCCTACAGAGAGACTCCTTGCTAACTAAGCTCTTGTGGAGGAAGAAATAGGACAACAAAACTGCAATGGACAGGTACTCCCAGCAGCAATCTTTATTCATGCTTTAGATTTGAAAGTACTTTTTGATTGTGGTTGTCTTGGAGTCAGTTTACAGTAAACACCTAAAATTAGGTATGATTAGGTATTTAAAACAAGAGTTCCACTCAGAAGGTTGTAAGCAATTGCTTACAACCTTCCTATCTTGTAGAATCATGGAATATAACATTTTGCATTTATTAAGATCTCCAAAAAATTTCATTTATGTATTTAATTAATTTATTTATTTATTATTATTATCAGTATTATTATTTGTGTGTGTGTGTGTGTGTGTGTGTGTGTGTGTGTGTGTGTGTGTGTGTGTGTGTGTGTGTGTGTGTGTGTGTGTGTGTGTGTGTGTGTGTGTGTGTGTGTGTGTGTGCGCGCGCGCGCGCGCGCATATTATTTATATTTGTATTTGTTTGTTTATTTGCATGTGCGTTTATGTGTGTATATATATATATATATTAGATTATTATTTTTATATTTTATATACACATTCATACACATACAAATATATTTTGAAACTTGCATTTGAAGTCAGGTGATTATGCTTGTACTCATCATAAGTAAAAAATGGTGTTTGGATTAGGGTGCTAATTATTGTTTCACAGATATCTAGTTGAATTAACCTTATAGCAAAAGTTGGATGTGAAAGCACAATATTACAAAAAATGAAAAGCAGCATAATACCAATAGATCTTGGTGGTAACTGATGTCTTGTGATGTTAGCTCTACTCTCTGGTTGACTAGGATGGCCATGTAGCTGTTAGTTGACCGATTTGTTGCCCCTCCAGTGCTTTTTCCTCACTGCTGTCCAGAGGCTGTTACTGTTGCAGCTTCTGCCACTTTTCTTTTATATCTATTATGAAAAGAATCTACCTTAATGCCATCATCTCTGAATTTCAGTTAAGAAACTTGCCTCAGAAGTCATAAATAGTTGGCAAGTGATATAAAAATATACCCCCATGTTGTTTACCACACTTCATCAGGGAACACCACAAAGACATTTATAATTTTTCACTTTGACTCACCATCATACAGTGTAAGTTTTCATTTGTGATTTTAATTTGAATCTTTACAGCAGGTTCGAGACTCGAACACCGGCATGGGAGTATGGAAAACTGTCTCCAAGGATCGGGGTCCGCCAAATAAAGGACGCCCCTACTACAAGCCCCGCCACCACCCCTATGGGCGAGACTACCCACAAGATCAAGACCGGCCTTATCACCAGAACTACAAGAGAGAATCCTACCAAGACTTTGACTCTGACTACTATGGAAGAAATTACCGTCAACCCTACAACCAGGATTACCGCTCCGACTATGGACCCCCTGAAGGACATGGGCAGCCTCCTTTGAGAGCAGGACCTTATCAGTCTCCTTCAAGAGCAGGACCTTATCAGTCTCCTTCAAGAGCAGGACCTTATCAGTCTCCTTCAAGAGCAGGACCTTATCAGTCTCCTTCAAGAGTAGGACCTTATCAGCCTCCTTCAAGAGTAGGACCTCATCAGCCTTTTTCAAGAGGGGGACCTCATCAGCCTCCTTCAAGAGTAGGACCTCATCAACCTCCTTCCAGAGTAGGACCTTATCAGCCTCCTTCCAGAGTAGGTCCTAATCAGTCTCCTTTAAGAGGACCTAATCAGCCTCCTTTCAGAGCTCCACTTTCAGGTCCGCCTCATGGCCATGGCTCTTCACCTCAGCCAGGCCCACATATTCCACCCTTTTCACAGCATAGTTCCAGATTCAGACCAAGTTTCCGGGGTGACTACTACTAACTCAAATCAGGCATTATATTTCTTACTTGTATTGATCAGGATCTTGAGGGTCATATTGCTTGGTCAATTTTTATGAAGTGCAAATAATTCTGACTAAATGGGAATTTCAGTGCTGTGCACTTTTTAGACAATAGAACAAAACATTCTTAGAAAAATTGACATCATATATAATTCTTTTTATACTGAATTTTCCACTTTCCTTTAAGTAATTTATTTACAGAACATTTGATGTCATTTTTTAATAAACACAATTCTTCATGAATAATTATGAAGATCTTATATCTGAAGACAGGATGAATGTGCCATGGCTTTATGACAAATGATGCAGTGCTTTTGGTTCATTACCAAATAATACAATTTAGAAGAAATATATTTCCTGTGCTGGTACACACAGAATACATTCGCAGTAACTTTCCCACTATTACATTTTTATTTTTATATTTTGTGTTACATCATTAAAAACAGTTGCATAAGGTATGTTGTGACAAAGATAGATATATTTTGAATTACAAATATTATCCACATTATGATTAGTTTTTCATGTGTCCCATACCATCTTTGTAAAATCTAAAGAAAATATAAAAATGCAGTAAAGTAACTGCTGATCACATAAGCATAGAAATTAATTTTATTTATTATTTTTTTTATTTGACTTTTCCTTCTAGATTCATGAGACAATTTTTTCCATGGTATGTGTCTGTGTGTATGAATGTATGCATTTTTTGTTTGTGTATAGTACACATCTGAACATTTGCACAGATATGTGTGCATACATGTTAGGTATATCCATACATGTTTTGCCCATGTGTATTGTGCCAAAGGAAGTATTTGTAAGTGGAAAGATGTGCTTCAGCTATTTCAAGCTAGGGCCTGTGGTAAGATATTTGACATCTTTTCTTCATATGATGCATTTTTTCAAGTAATTTTGCAGTAATGATAATGATAGATAATAGTTGGAGTAAAGAATATTTGGTATGGTTTATTAGATGCACAAAGTTAAAGTTGTACTAAGCTACTTAGCAGTATGGCATATGTTAGCAGTAAGGATATAACCCAAGGGCCCTATCCATAACTTAAATACTACAATGCTCATTTCTGCACAGAAAATATTATAAAGATGATTCAATTATTTTCAAAGAGAATAGACATGACTAAAGAGGAGCTGCAAGCAATTCTTGAAATTTTAAACTACCTCAACATTTGACAAGAACCAATGAGTCTATATGTACACAACAAAAATCAAGACTGAAATGCACTGGTTAGTGTGTTAAGGAGGAAATAGTGTTAAGTTTTGCTTAATTTTGAAAGGGGAAAAAATATGTAAGTTAGATCTGAGAGGAAAAAACAAGGATTACCATACTTGATATATGGACACAAGAAAAGTAATCAATCTCACTTATGCAAATGTCATCACTTTTGTTGTTTAGGATCTCACATATATGTTTATGTGATCATAAGCTAGTTTAGTTATTTTTTATTTTTTAAATTGTAAGCTAGGCTCAGAAAATCTGTATCATGGGCAAATGTACCTGAAGGGCCAGATATTGGCAAGACTAAAGTAAAACTCCAGATACAGGTTATGGTCAAGATTTCACAGGTGGTTTGCTCTTGTTACCAGTTGTTGGGTAGCTGTTGTTGCTACAGTGCTGAGATATCAGTTTGTGAAACCTTCTCATTGTGGCTTTCATGCATTATGAACACCCTTCTAGTTCTCACTGCAAGGCACTGGAGCTAATTTCCTGCTGTGCTTTCAGTTTTTGTGTTCTTGAGGTTGAATGC
>NW_028234434.1:20938991-20941491 GCF_977035675.1 Penaeus japonicus
TAGGCGGTCAATTTTCACCTCGTGAGGAACATCATCCACTAGTTTACGTTGAGCAGGAGTTTTCTCTCGAAGGCTGAAACACATTTATCTTATGTATATGTGTATATGCAATGAATTAAATAAATATTCTTTCTGTTAAAACCCATAGTAAAAAAGGATATACAGGGTGCAATACAAGAATGGAATTAATTAGTAGCTTTAAGTCTGCTTTATTGTGTAGGATATGGCCTATGTATTCCTACATTGGAAGTTCCTATGTAACAGACAGATATTTTTAAAACAAAAAGTAGAACATTCTTGTTTCAACTCCTCTAACCTGTAGGGGAAAAGGTAGCAATAGTTGTACTTGACTGACTGTAACAAGGTCAAGGTCTCCTGAAACTCTTCTTCAGTTTCTGAGCAAAAACCACAAATGAAGTCTGATGACAGGGAGACATTTGGGATAATGGACCTAATGTGCGAAACCTGCAAAGGAAAAAATAATAAAATTGGGTCTTGTGCTATTTTGATTTTTTTTTTAAGACCAGAAAAATCTATTTACAATATAAATTAACAAACATATATATATACACACATATATACATATATATATATATATATATATATATATATATATATATATATATATATATATATATATATAAATATATACATATAATATACATATATATTATATATATATACACATACATATACATATACATATCCATATCCATATCCATATACTTACATTAGATATATAGATAGATAGATAGATAGATAGATAGTGAGAGAGAGAGAGAGAAAAGGAGGGGTAATAGAGTGATAGAATAAGAGAAAAGTGTGAGATGAAGAGAGAGTGTTACCTAGCTGGTTAGCTGCCACTCACCAATTCACAATATGCATCTCTTGTATAACCTCTTCGCATGAGCTCAAGCACTCTGGTGCTTCCACACTGTGCTGGTAGGTGAATGCTGTTGCAAATATTGTGTCTGTCTCGAATCAGGTATAGGACCTCATCTGGAAAATCTTTTGGGTGTGGAGATGTAAACCTGATCCTAATTTCTGGATCTACTTGTGATACCTTATCTAATAGGTCCGCAAATCTTAGACCTCCTTTCTTGGGTTTGTATACTGTCTTGAAGCCTTTGGCAAGAGATGTATGTTTGTCATCCTCGGGAAATCCTGTGTGTTGCATGACTGAAGTGTCTCGATAACTATTAACATTCTGTCCAAGAAGGGTGACCTCTTTCACTCCCTGGTCTGAAAGGTGACGCACCTCTTCTACTATGGACTCTACCGGTCTAGATCGTTCTCGTCCTCTTGTGAAAGGCACGATGCAATATGTGCACATGTTGTCACAGCCCCGCATAACAGACACAAAGGCTGACTGTCTATTCGCTGACAGACTGACAGGCACAATATCTGCATAAGTTTCTTCCATTGAGAGTAAGACATTTACGGCTGTTTCTCCTGAAAACGGGTACAAGTATATCTAAGACAAATCTCATCAATTACTAAAGTTATAAAGTTAATGAAACATATTTCTATCAATACAAATATTTAATTGAGAAAAACTATTATAGGAATCCGAATATGCCTCACATGATATATATACCTGGTACATCAAACAAATGCTGACAATATCTAAAGTCAATTATAAACACTTGCAACAAAAATAATTTTGCAGAATTTAAAAGAATATAATTCAAATGCAAGCTCATAATGACATTACTCACCACTTTCAACTATGGCCAGAAGCCTGGGAAGATCACGGTAACTGTCCGGCCCAACAACAACATCAATACTCTTCTCTTTCTCAACCAGCTTCTTCTTCAACCTTTCTGCCATACATCCTAATATCCCAATCTTCATGGGTGTAGCATTCTTGTTTTGGAGCCTTTTGTTCTTTAAGCCTCTCAAGTAATCAAGTTTGTTCCATATCTTCTGCTCGGCCCCTTCGCGAATGGAGCAAGTCATAACCAAGACAACATCCGCTTCCCTGATTGTGTTGGTGCGCTGATAGCCGTGAGCTTGCAGGATCGACCAGGCAACTTCAGTGTCATTAACGTTCATCTGGCAGCCATAAACATCAAAGTATATCTTGCGACCATGACCTTGGATATCAGCTACATCAATGTATGGGTGCGAAAGCTTCTCCAAATCTCTCTTGGAAAAGATTTTCTCATTCTGTGTTGTTCCAGAGCTATTTGCAATGAAGTATTCCAGACCAGGACCAATTCTAATATCTTTTTTCTTCTGCACTTCATTCTGGCCTTGTCCCGAGGTTGTAGAGAAGAAATTCATTCTTAATCCTAACTTAGAGTCAAATGAAGTCATGAATCGTCTATTTTTTCTTCTGCATTTCGAGGTGACCAAGGCTGGGGAATGAAACCCATTACCCGTAGTGTCTCCCCTATTATCTGACACGCATGCATTATGGAACGCATCTGTAGTCAGACACGAGAAGTTTCGACGTAGTCCTACAATGCGATCATGGCCTGATCTCAGAATCTGCCAG
>NW_028234434.1:20971491-20976491 GCF_977035675.1 Penaeus japonicus
ATAATAATAATGATTCAATCATAATGATGATACTGATCATGATAATAATAATTGTAATAGTAAAAATTATAATGATAATGAGGATAACAATGATTAAGCTGATGATATTAATGATAATGAAAATGATAATGATGGTAAAAAATAATTGCGATGATAACAATATTGATTATGATGGTGACATCAATCATTATTATTATCATCATCATTATCATTATCATTATCGATAGAGAGACAATAATGATCTAGAAAGAGAGAGAGAGAGAGAGAAAGAGAGAGAGAGAGAGAGAGAGAGAGGGAGAGAGAGAGAGAGAGAGAGAGAGAGAGAGAGAGAAAGAGAAGAGAGAGAGAGAGAGAGAGAGAGAGAGAGAGAGAGAGAGAGAGAGAGAGAGAGAAAGAGATAGAGAGATAGAGAGAGAGAGAGAGAGAGAGAGAGAGAGAGAGAGAAATAGAAAGAGTTAGAGAGAGAAAAAAAAGAAAGAGAGAGAGAGAAAGAGAGAAAGAAAGAGAAAGAAAGAGAGAGAGAGATAGAAAGAAAGAGAGAAAGAAAGAGAGAAAGAAAGAGAGAGAGAATAGTCCTTGAATCCCCACGAAGCCAGGACTCTGACAAAGGGAACAGGAAGATCCGTCGAGGATACAATAGGACTTCACAGGATAAGGGATGGTTCTATGTCTTCCTCTTTCGGATGGCTCTTTTGGAGGACGGACAAGGTTGTGGGAATTTAAGGATTGTCTCCTTAAAGGGAAGCATATAGTGATTGGTTATAGCGATTGTGTATAGGACTGTTTGTGTGAAGAATTGATGTGTTATGGCGTGGGCGAATAACACATCGGTGTTTTTCTTTTGTTTTATACGTTCTTATGTTGTTGTTTTATTCTACTTTTACATTCAATACAATCATGACCAAGGTACAATAGGGCATAGTTCACACGCGGTATTTCAATTATTATACTACTACGACGATTTGTAATTAGTCCCAATTGGTGTATTATAAAAAAAAGAAAGAAAGAAAGAAAAAAAACACCGATAAATAGTATGAAGCTTATCGTTTATTTGTTATAATGTCACTATGAAGCAATCTTTAATATATTGATATAATATTATATGAGGGAGTTAGCACATCCTTGTTTCACTGACTGAAATAAATAAGAAAACAGTCCCAATATAATCAAGGAGTGGAGGTAAGCATGGACTTTCCGCTACTTTATACGCATGACTATTGAGTTGATAATGCTATGTGTCATAGCCATTTTGGTGTCACTGTTCTGGGATATCCGGGTTTCCCTTTTGGTTTATGCCGCATACGTATTCTGTTTTGTTTTTGTTGCTCTCTCTTTCTTTCTCTCTCTCTTTCTCTAGAGAGAGAGAGAGAGAGGGGGGGAGAGAGAGAGAGAGAGAGAGAGAGAGGGAGAGGGAGAGGGAGAGGGAGAGGGAGAGGGAGAGGGAGAGAGAGAGAGAGAGAGAGAGAGAGAGAGAGAGAGAGAGAGAGAGAGAGAGAGAGAGAGAGAGAGAGAGAGAGAGAGAGAGAGAGAGAGAGAGACTACTGCATTGAGATGCATCTCTTAATTCAGTTCCTGAAACTTAGTGTGATCAGATTTAATTTCGCGTTTGTGTGTATGTGTGTGTGTGTGTGTGTGTGTGTGTGTGTGTGTGTGTGTGTGTGTGTGTGTGTGTGTGTGTGTGTGTGTGTGTGTGTGTGTGCTCGTATATGTATTTGAGTGTGTACTAATGTGTGTGTGCGTGCATCTATGCAGATATAAAGACTAATATCCCTACATGCTATCAGTCGTCCACAAGCATCATCAGTTTATACAGCAACAAGCAATAATCTGGATCTATGACGCAATCAACATTTCCAAGACTCATAAACAAACGTCAGCATGTTTCCTGTTGCCATTTCGTTGTACTTCTTGTTCTTCATCTTCTTCCTTTTCTTTGTCTGTTTCTTCCTTTATTTTATCATCTTCTGCTTCTCCCTTATTTTCTTCTTCTTCTTTCCCCTTCTCCTTTTCCGTCTTTTCTCCTTCTCATTCAGGAGACTGGTTAATCCTTATCTTCATCCCTCTAAAATATATTCTAACCTTGCTTGATCTAGACACAACACTCATTCGTAGAAGACAAAACTATGTTTACAAATCCGATAATTTTCTTGTTAACCAAAGTGACATAATCATTCGATCGCTTATTCATGCAATACAGAGACAGCTTATTTGGTGATGGTTATCTTACGATAACTACAGACGCTTTAGATTGTAGATGGTTGCGTCAGCAAATAAGCGATTTATTTAGACCGAAAATAGATTGAATTTTGAACTTGTCAGTTATAGTTGATGAAATGATGAAATGCTTTTAAATAGGTTGTGGTTATAAACAAGACTATTTTTTTTTTGTTTCGTATGATTTACATATTTTGCTTATCTTTGCACTATATATCACAAAGTTACTAGATAATCAAATGTTGCATTTCGCAAGGGCATAATTCCGTAAGGTGGCAAGGTAGCCAGTTCCTTGAACTAACCAGTACTCACTCACTAACACCCGAATAGACTTAGAGTTGCTGTCAATCACATTATCCAAAACCAAAACCAAAACCACTGATGTAGAGGAAGGGGTATTAGCTAATGCATCATGCGAATTGCTGTGATGGGACTGTTGGTTTTATATATCTTTCTACTATATTAACAAGACACAATGATTTATTTTTTTTCCACAATAGATATCGTTATCAACAAAATCAAATTTAATCAATGCCGGGACTTCAAATTAGTTGTGCATATCATTATAGTTTCCCTATATATCTTAATCGATGGAAGTCCCTTCTATGCCCTGTCTGTCTATAGACCCACTAAATACCCACTCAAAATCAAAGTTGATCCCCATTGGACCCTACCTTCATCAGACCCTTGGGGTCAAGATCCTTAATATTCACCTACACCGGAAATAATTTATACACAGTCGATGGTAGACAGACAAAAATCAATAATTTATGTTAGTTCGATGACAAAAAAATGACAATAAATCTTTTATACTTTCATTTTCTCTTGGTAAACCTATCTAATCATGATGATGGTATAGTCGTGATGATAAAAGAATGATAATTCTAACAACAATGATATCAACAATGGTGTCAATACAAAGTTTATTTCGTAAAGTTGATGTATAAAGCAGAAGTAAAATCTGCTACTTTACAATTTTACTCACCTTAGATGAGTAATCTTTCAATCCAAAGACCACAAGATGTTCTTGGTGCTATGGAATTCCTTGTTAATGCCTTATAGTTCTTCAAGGATTAGGTGCATAATGACTCATTTCCGGTTCTGACTGTGGGTCGCAAAGTCCTAAATTATTTTGCTTGTTAATTAGTCTCCGTTTTTAATTGTTAGTTCTTCTTTTGCTCGGTATCTCTCTCTCTCTCTCTCTCTCTCTCTCTCTCTCTCTCTCTCTCTCTCTCTCTCTCTCTCTCTCTCTCTCTCTCTCTCTCTTTCTCTCTCTCTCTCCTTTTACTGTCTGTCTATCGAATTGCCCCCTCTCTTGTAAGCGTGTGTTTCTGTCTGTCTCCCTCTGTCTGTGCCTCTGTACCCCCCCACCCTCTATCTTTCTCTCTCTCTCTCTCTCTCTCTCTCTCTCTACCTACCTATCTATACCTCCTTTCTTTCCTTATTTTCCCTTTAGTAGCGTAATAAACTACAAAACATTACTACACATACTCACATTTGATTACCGTGAATGGCCCTGAAAATAAAAGGCTTGTTTTTTTCCCCATGTTTTTTTCCTTTATTTTATTGCTCTATTTAAAAAAATATATCATTCTATCTACGGAATTCACAGAGGATGACGTAGAACCATCGTCGGACTGAGTATATGTATACGAATATTTGGCGAATCAGAAATTGATATGTATTACACTGAAGAACTTTATCTTTAATCTTGATATAATGATTCTTGTCGGTGACTTGACGCTAGGTAAGAGTTTTACGAAATGAATGAAAAAATGATTTGATAAGACAGTGCCATGATGTATAACAGTTAATTTATGGCTTGGAAAAAATATATGTTATAGAATTCATGTATTTGTTCATAAAACTCTTACATTTCTTGAGATACGGTGACGAAAAAGTTATTACGTCTTAATAAGGCGGAGAGGCGAGAGGGTTTTTAAACTACGATAACAAATCGATCTGACTTAACGGTACATGACGAAAAAGAAATTAACGTCCTATCTATTACTCTTAATCAGAGGCAGAATACTAACGATAAAATTACGATAACATCCGTACGACTGTATACGAGACGGAATAAAAATGTTCATATAACTTAAGTCCAGAATGTAGATTTGAATACTCAAAGTTCACTTGTATTGTCCGATACATTTCAGTTGTAAATCCTATAACCATTCTTTTTCACCCGATCACAATTTCATCCTATTTACTTTACTTTCAGACTCATGAGAGGTTGTAATCAAAGGTTTGTAAATATGTTACACTATCTAGACTATTTAGACTCTGATTTATTTTAATGACATATCCCGTATCACATCTTACAATTAGATTCAATTTACGAACTCTAAGATGAAACCTTTAATAACTCTATACTATCTTTATTCTATAAAGAAATAACCACTCCATCAAATACCAAATATCAAAATAAAAATCCGAAAGAATTTAGCACACTTGCTTACGCGTAATCGCCCACGTAGCCTAACTACGTATCAGGAGTATACAGCATCGTTTGTTTTTTTCTTATGGTCACTCGGTACTGTTATGCCTGCAGGCTGTTCGTCCCTGGAGATGCTGTTGTCCGATTCCACAGTCGCGGTAAATATGTACTGGGCTTCTGTTTGTTACTGTTGGTTGAGAAATTAGTAACAGGAGGAAGAAATAACTTGAAATCTTTAATATTGATATCTCTTTAAGACAGGGTATCATGTTGAGTGGAAAATGTCTGTGATTTTTTTTTTTATCGTGCTCAGGATTATGATATTACTTATTCACTTTATCGTTAG
>NW_028234434.1:20993991-21006491 GCF_977035675.1 Penaeus japonicus
CAACAGCACAGAATCCACGAGGTCTTCAGCCACGGAGTTGATATCCGAATGCCCGAGCTTCCTCGAGGTGTGCTGCACCGACCCCACCTACGAGCCTCCCCCCCCTCCGAAGTACGTGTCTCAGTGCGGCAGGAGGAACGAGGAGGGAGTCAACGCTCGTATTCTTGATTTTCCTGTGAGTACATGCGTCTTTCTCTATGGATCTATGTCTTATGTTTTATTGATCATGTCCCAGTGATTCTTCTAAGTATGTGAGTGAGTGAGCGAGTATGCCTAATAACCTTAATTCTTTAAATTTATCGGGAATCAATATCGAGTCAACCGCTTAAAGTTTTCCGTAGCTTCTATACACGAGAATCAGCCATGATTTTTTTTTTCTCAAAGTTAAAAAGAAGAGAGTCCAAATACCCCTTATACATATAGACCAACATGACCTCCATTTGCCTCCGTAACTCGACATGTCCTTGGTGACCTTCCAGGCCAACCAGGCACAGTTCGGCGAATTCCCGTGGATGACGGCGGTGCTAAAGACTGAGTACTCGGCGGACAACGTGGAGGAAAAGCACTACGTTTGCGGCGGTTCCCTCATCCACCCTCAGGTCGTACTCACGGCCGCCCACTGCGTCTATAACGTCGACCCAACCATCCTCAACGTCCGTGTTGGAGAATGGGACACCCAGAAAGCTTATGAACTCTACCCGCACCAGGATCGCAACGTCGGCTACGTCATCACCCACCGCGAATTTAACCCGACAAACCTTTTCAACGATTTCGCTCTCCTTTTCCTCGACTCCCCCGTGGAACTCGCACCCAACGTGGACACCATCTGCCTTCCTGAACAAGGACAGACATTCGATGACTCCTACTGCTGGGCCACTGGCTGGGGCAAAGATAGGTTCGGGAAGGAAGGAGTGTTCCAGAACGTCCTCAAGGAGGTTGAACTTCCCGCCGTTAATTCCTACTTCTGCCAGGAATCCCTTCGCACAACCAGGCTCGGTAAGCTTTTCAAACTCCACCCATCCTTCATGTGCGCAGGCGGCACCGCGGGCGTTGACACCTGCACAGGAGATGGAGGCTCTCCCCTCGTGTGTCTCGGCAGGGGCAACAGCTACGTCCAGGCAGGCATCGTGGCCTGGGGCATCGGCTGCGGAGAGGACGGAGTTCCCGGCGTCTATGCCAACGTGCCTGGTTTCGTAGACTGGATCCACAACAATGTTGATACCATCCTTCTGCAACAGTTCAACTATGACAACTCTAATTACTGGTAATTGTGCAAACTTCGTGTCGAGGCACATGGGTTGCTCGTAATGCAATCGTTTATTCAAAGTTTCACTTTGTGGCAGTTGAGTCAAAATAGATTAATATTCAAGGACCTGCACGTAGGTTGCTGAACACATGTGATTCTATTTATCGAGTCTATTTATACCAATAAAATTTCCAAAACATTCAACGAATCTCTTACATAAACCTTACCATGGAATGGCCATGCAAAGTACCCCACAATAATCAATTGAAGATAAATAAAAATTATCGAGTAGTGTAATACAAAATATACCTATTAACGAAATACAGCAATAATCATGCATCATGGATGAACAATCACAAACCTGCATAACGAAAAAAAAAAATCTACTTGATATACAAAACCAAAAGTCGAAGTCGACGCGAGGGAACTGTTTAATGATCCTGTTGAAAGGGACTTGGGAATGAGGAAGGACGAAGACTGCTCGTGCCCTCGTTCCACCTTTTCATGGTCGATTTTACACAGGATCTACAGCTTTACATTACTTTTCGTCGCCCTATGATTAATTACCCTTACGTTTTCCCCATCTCTTACACTTCATTCTCCTTCACTTTCTTGGTGTGCTAATCATCCTCAGAGGAAATACGTGACCTTGTTCGTCAAAAGGAGAAAAATACATCGAACAATACAAATAAGCTAATGAATCGATAAAATCATTCTTATTAGTTAATACTCCTGTTGGCTGCGTTTCACCTGCACCTATACTTATTAAGAGTTATAGGCTTTTTAGGAATTGTCACTTTCATGAAGTATAGTTGGTATTTTCATGAATTAAAGCTTTTCTTTTCACGAGGTAGTTATATAAAAGTGATGAATCGTTTTTATAGTGTTTTATTTAACTGGAAATAATAACCACAGTGACCTTTAGATATTGGATATATTTAGATTATTTCCTCCTATTGCTTATTTCATCACTCTGCTATTGTCATAGTAGACTTTCATGTTCCCTTTATATATCTTATATTTTCTATGATTCTGTTGTAAATGAACTGTGTACTTGTAATACGGCGGAAATTAAAAAAAGATGATACAAAATAACTAAAAATACACACACACACACACACACACACACACACACACACACACACACACATATATATATATATATATATATATATATGTATATATATACAAATATATTATACAGCTATATACATATATATAATATTTACTCAACACTTCTAAACATATTAATCTAACTATTTACCTCTCTCTCTCTCTCTCTCTCTCTCTCTCTCTCTCTCTCTATATATATATATATATATATATACATACACACATATATATACATATATATGTATATATATATATATATATATATACATAAATATACATACATACATACATATATACATATATATATATATGTATGTATATATATATATATATATATATATATATATATATATATATATATATACATATACATACAAGTAACACATCCATATGAAAATAAGTCCGATGAGCAACATAACACTCACCTCAACACTTGTCGAATCTATTAGCGTTCCACACCGAACAAGTTAGTGCACAAAATCACATCAGTATATAATAGTAAAAAAAATGTCTCCCTTATCAATATGTCAGGTTTTCTGTCGTTGGATTTCTTGCTTATAAAGATCACCGCCTGCGCATACCAATTGTCTGATCCACAATACGAGGGAGATGCAGCTCTGCCAGATTATTGCAGCCATATTTATCGCGATTTTCTTAGCATACGTATGGGATACTTTGTAAACCTTTTTTAGTGGAAAAATAAGATTTCTATGTGTCTTGAAGTATTAAAGAAACTAGGAACTAAAGTTTACAAAAAAGAAAAAGGTAGTTTCTGTTTCTGACACGAAGGATTCGAACTTGCCTTGTTGGGAAGATCCAAAGTGTCGTATTTACACAAGATTCTAATGGCTATTTCTCACTTACGTACCATTTCAAGTTATCTTGTATAAGTAAGAAATTAGGAAGTTAACGTCAAGTGCCTAAACATTATAATCACTCTTGCCATCATCATTTTAACCTCCCAAAATTGCCAAAATACCCATTTTCGTAAATTACCACAGACACGGAAACGTATTGTAACTGTTTACTACCTACGTCCCAAAGCTTCGTTGGTTTTCCGTTAAGTAGACGAATTCCATTAATTTGGCGGCAATGGGGAGATGTTTAGATTCCCTGTGGTGCTCTCTGACCTCTCACACATCGAGTTAACCCATCTGAGCTTACTACGCGGCATTTTGAGCATTTGTTAAAAAGGAAAATTCTTATTGGTTGTGGACTATGGTCGGGTAATTTATCTGTCTTTTGATTGGCTGACTGACTTTGGTTTAGTACAGTTGTTTGAGATGATAAAAAAATATTTTTTGAAGAGAAGCAAAGACTGAACACTTGAAATATACAGGAAGAAAATAATAAGCATACTTAAAACATGATATATAAAACGTATACACTAATAAACGGTTGATAAAAAGGATATTCATCTCACTGTAATGATGCGAATAGGAGTTCATAAGTGGACTAACTATAGGCTGGCCGAATTTCTTCTTGTTGCATGAAAGTTGAAGATTATTTCCTGTATTTCCCAGAATTCTCACCACACTCTCAATGACAGAGATTATGATAAAAGTGCCACAAATGCTGTAAACGATGGCAACCCAAATGCACATCACCTAAAATAACTTGGATTTTATCCCTTGTGTGGATACTATCGCATATCGGAATCCCTAAGCATAGACTTTAAAATAATACCTCACACATTATCAAAACCTTCTGTGACGATTGATCACGAAAGTTGTAGCTTATAGCATGACGACCATATCGTAGAAGATCAAAGAGCTGTGATTACTCATTTCATCCAATGTATTAGAAATTATAACTGTTATATCGATAATTTCTGACGTTAAGATGTAATGGTATGTCATGACCATAAATTAATAAAATGCTTCAAAGTTTGTCCATATCTAGACAGTTAGTCGGGGAAAAAATCTTACGAATGAACACTTTTGAGAGATTATTTGACACAAACAAAAAACTGTTTACTAAGAGTAAATAGTGACATCTTTAGAGATTCTATTTGCGGCTGGTATTTCCGTTCTTCCTGTGGTATTGTGTGGTAATTCACTTGTTCTCTATTTGTTCTTGTTATCATATTTATATTTTCGTGTTTTGGATGTGCTACTCTATTTATTGTCAGTGTTTCGTTCTCCTATTTCATATACCATTATTGTTTTCTACAACGCTTTTTCTTGGCTTATTGAATTAATATTTTGCAATAGCAATATATATTTTTTTCTTTTTTTTTTCATTTATGTGGAAGTGATTTCGCTCTTCCCTTTGTTACCCGACAGTCGTCATTGGTATTTTGATGTCGAAATTTTTCTTCGGATCACTCTTTTCTGATATACCTCTTCTTGTCATTTGTTTTATATCGTCTTTGTTTAATTATCGTTCCCGTGCATGAATTACGTGTCTTTTCATCAGAGAATCTCATTGCATCAACATTTGGAGTATGATAATGTTTGAATGGACGATGCATATATATATATATATATATATATATATACATATATATACACACACATATATATATACATATATATACATATATATATATATACACACACACACACACACACACATATATAAATATATATATATATATATATATATATATATATATATATATATATATACATATATATATATACATACATATAATATATATACATACATATATACATATATATATATATATATATATATATATATATATATATATATAATATATAATATATATATATACATACATATATATACATATACATATACATACATATATATATATATATAATATATATATATATATATATAATATATATATATATATATATATATATACATATACATACATATACGTACACACACATTGGGGAAGAAAGAAAGAAAGAAAGAAAGAAAGAAAGAAAGAAAGAAAGAAAGAAAAAGAGAGAGAAAGAGAGAGAGAGAGAGAGAGAGAGAGAGAGAGAGAGAGAGAGAGAGAGAGAGAGAGAGAGAGAGAGAGAGAGAGAGAGAGAGAGAGAGAGAGAGAGAGAGAGAGAGAGAGAGAGAGAGAGAGAGTGAGAGTGAGAGTGAGAGAGAGAGAGAGAGAATAGTATGCGCCTTCATATATTGCACATTTATTTATTTTGTTATTTCCTACTCGCTAGGACTAAGAATGGGGAATAAAAAAGGATTTTGTACACTCTTTTGTGTTTTAATCAACAATCAATATATTACAGAGAACCATATTAATAAGGTTAAGTAAACTCTGGAACAACAGAGGTGCATTTATTCTATTGCTGTTCAAATATTCAAATAAAAACAGTTCTGAACCAGTAGTGTAATACTTACATTAAACAAATATTAACACGTCTTCATATTCCCGCTATTTGCCACTGAAAACACCCACAGTTGACTGTTGTATTATGATATCAACGTTTCTTGTACAGGGCTTGTGCATACGGGACTTTGACTTCCCTTCTGGCAAAAGGTTAAACTTGTAATTTTTTTTTGTTTGGTTTTACTTTAAAGAAGCCAATAAGCGAGAGAGGTTAACATGTCTAGCTTGGATTTTAGCCGTTCTGATTAAGAGCAAGTGTATAGTTCCCGCCATTTTGCCATCCACCAAATCGCTCAACTACGGAATTTGTCATTAACTCTTAATTTTCACATCCATTTTAAATCTATCGTTAAAAACAACTAATGAAGAAATTCCTCAAAATTCTCCAATTACTAATTACTGTCTTATGGAGTTACTTAATACCCTGAAGATTTCATGAACATTTTTACTTCTAAGCTACTTTTAATATGGCGGTTTGGATTCTACTTTCCTGCTCATCACAAGAACAAAAAAATGGGAAGTCGAAGGCCTGTTACGTACGTCACTATGTAATATTTTGATTATTTGTCGCACGTCAGCAGGGAATAGGCTATGAAAGTGTTGTATTGCATCTTCATACTTTTGACACAGCGGGAGGGCTCATGATATGTGTTTGGGTGTAGAGGTTCGTGTTGTGTGGTGTGTGGAGTGTGTCGGTGTGTCTGCTACTTTGTTCTGAGGTGTGGGCGTGGCTTCTCGTGGGGGTAACCAGAGATCGGCAAGCAACAGCAGCTGATAAGAAGGGCGAACTGTGTAGTCTTAGGCAAATCCTAAACAGAACTGACATTTAAAGCCCCTACTCTCACAGAGACGATGGGCGAAAGGTTTTGGCAGGGGAGCCGAGTCACAACGCGAAATCTTCTGGCGTTGTGACTGGCTGAACTGCCTCGTTTCCTCTTGGTTGCATCTCTTATGCAGCGCACTTGCGACCCTTCTTGCCAGCGCTGTGGAGGACTTGAGGCCGCGCATGCATGACACATGAACTACAGCCCCTCGTCTGATCTGCCGCCCTTCCCGAAAAGGAGGGCGACTCGTCAACTGCAGGACTCTAGATCCTTTGGGTCACGTCGGATCAGCGGGAAGTCTGCACCTCCGGTCTCTGCCACTGGATGGTAACTTGTAGGAAGAAGAAATAGTGCATCGGGTCCCGGTCATGAAGGTCGCTATGAATTATTCTACCTATCTATTTTCTTCTGCACTAATGAAATCGTCACCTCTCATTATTAAAAAAAAGTTTCTTCTCACAGTAGTAGCCTGCTACAAAACACCTCTACAACAGTTCAGGAAATATCCCACATTCACAAGAAGTATTAACTTCGCATCAGTTTAGTTTCATTCGTTTAAAACAACAATACAAAGATACAGATCAAAGCCAATATAAATTCTATCAATATATTAACACAAAGAGACCAACTTCGCGACCGGGATCTCCAGCACAATTCCTCTATGTATAACATTTATCACATGTACATGTACAGCAGCGTAGAAAAATCTGAAATTCACGTTCCATTTAGATTCTCTGCATAAATCACTACAGCCAGTTTGCATAACAAGCAATCCTGAAAACCTTTTTTTTTAACTTCTGTTTTTTGCCTTATTGCTTCTGCAACAAAATAAGACTTAGTAAGGCGTGTTTGCAGAGCAGAGCCACCGTTTGACTGTGGGGCTCAACAAAGATTGAACAGGACCTAACTGGTAACAGATCAGAGATAAGAAACGTCAACAGTGGATTACCTCTCTGATTCAGAACAAAGAAGTATGAAAGAAGACGCGGGTGGCGGCTGCAAGTCCCTGCCGCCCGCTCCAAGCAGGACTTATTCCCTTCTTGTGACAAGAAGAAAGACCTGGAGGCGATAGGCGGGTGGAAGAAACTTGCAAGGACCGAACCTCGTCTAAGTCATGATATATGGAAATCCAACGGTGCATAAACCCCAAATATTTCCCCTTTACTGATAGGAAAACCCCAGGACGGCGCATACGACCTGCTCTCAGACACCGGGTGTCTCTCTGTGGCTTGGAATCGTTTCCCCCTCTCGCCTGTGGTCGGTCAAACCCTCCCCTGTGAGCGGACAAGCTAGGTGTCTCTTGAGTCTTGCATGTTTTGATGGGGCAGCAGGCCTCGCTAGGCACCGAGTGCTGAGAGGAGGTTGTAGCGCCAATGTTATGCATTATCAATTCGGCCAGAGCAGAAGGCAGGGAAAACACAAGTGGACACAAAATATACAAAAAGTATTTGATAATGATAGGAAGAAATACAAGAATGAATAGTATACAGTGATTTCATAAACATTTCAGAAAGCAGCACGATTATCATGCAGTAGATGACACCTGGTCTATATTACATATCACATTTCATTATGTATCTAGTGGGGATGTTTTTTTTTTTCTTTATTTCCCAGTATGGTTCAATCATGCCATGATACTGCATGACCAGCAGTTCCACAGGGAGGCGGAGTCAGGGTAGAGCTGGTGAGAAGGGGAATAATCAATACATAAGGTGTTCGCACTCCAGATAATAGTGTTGCAAAGTGGGTTCTGGGACAACAAGGAACCCACCCCCTGACCCCACCTTCCACAGAGCCTGGCAGGAGTGGGGCAGTCGGCTCAGTGTGCTGCCACTAGTAGTAGTAGTAGTAGTAGTAGTTGCTGTTGTTGTTGTAGTCAGTATTGCTGGAGACGCTTGGGCTGTTGGGTGGCTTCTCGTTCGACTTGCAACTTAGTTGGTCATCTTGCACTGTTTACATTTTCTGTTTCCATTTTTTTTTCTATCTCGTTTTGGTGAGCATATTCACAACAAACTAAACTGAACACTAATATCTCTTTTCTAAGATGATTTCACAAACGCAATTTTAAATATATTTTTTTCCAACACTTCATTACAGATTTATAATGGCCTTTCAGAGCACACTTGTATTCTACACTTGTGGACATCTGCTGACATACCCCAACACCCTTTCACTGGTCAGTGGTACATTTCGAAAAAGAGAAAAAGCCATGATTGAGAAGATGAAAACTTATTAAGCTCTTGGCATTTGTAAGGCAATGACAGCACATGGGCTACCAGAGGGCAGCGCTGGGAGAGTCCTGGAGGAGGGGGCCCCGGCTCGCGTGCGCATCACGTCTAGCAGCGGCAGCAGCAGCACCGTGGCGGCCAGGGCGAGGCCAGACCCACCACGGCTGCGCAACTGTCAACGTTTATGTAGAGATACTTAAGTGCAGCACACCTTTCTTATGATGAGGACTCGAGAGAATATGCATGAGTAGACATGAACGACACTCTGGTGAATATTAACACTCAAGCATTGACCAGTGAACTCCCACTGGTTATAATAAGAGCCACAATGGGCCATAAGTTCTCAAGGTTTCCATATGTAGGAACAAGGAATATTTATAAACAAGGATTATACAGCTTCGCACACTGTGGATCAAAACAGGATTATGTAAACATCAGAAAATGTGGAATGGCATACCATACAAACTAGGATATGATCACAGGGGTCGCCGTGGCTCAGCAGAATGGGGGAAAACCCTCCAAACCCCGATTGTGGTGGGCCACCAGTGGACACGGACACCACAACACATCCTGGGTGGCCACATTCTGGTGGGCCACAGTGGACCTGGCCGTGGGTGCACATGTATAAATGTATTCCCGGATTTCCAATGGACATGGTCACAGCGAGATTGTGAATTAACATGTGCTGATAACATGAATAATGAAGAGCAAGAAGTGGACCTGCGTTCCACCAAAAGACGTGGCCACCACAAGATTTCAGTAAACTTTGATGTTGGGATGACCTCGCTCACGTGAGAACTCTCCATCGGAGGTGTAGCTTGAGTGCAACAAGCTAGAAGCCTACAGTGTCCTCTCTAGCTGTGCTAATGCTGCAACCCCGCTACTAAGGTGGTGGTGGTGCCGGCCACACGTGACATCATAGAGTCACGTGACCACGCTAGGCCCTGGACCTAAGAGGGCCGAGCAACACGGCGCTTCACGGACATAGCGCCAACAATTTTGATTTGCAAAATGCATTTTTTTTTTCTTTACAACATTTTGACAGCTTTTTTTTTCAACTTGCTAGACGAGAACTTTGTTCACAATGATGCATCAGTCAGAAAACTTTTATCAACTTTACATAACTAAGTAAAAAACTATAACACTCAATATTTTATTCAAACTCTTCTCTAAACAAGTCGCATGTAAACACATGTCTGGACCTAAGTCTTGCTGAACAACTATCCCTGGCTAGACGGTGCTTGTGAAAACGTGGTTGTCCTCTGTGCCAGAAGTTTTTGATACTCTGGTTATACATGAAATTATGAGTGCTTAGAAGAGGAAATTATCATCTATAACTTCTTATTCCGTAATACTTAAAAACAAAATTTTACATTATGAAAACACAATAGAGAGCATAAGACAGCAAGAGAAAAGGTGACAGAAGTAACACCACTTTTGCTATCTAAAAAGTTTTGCACAGAGTACAGAAAGATAATACATCATCAACAAGATCTGCTAAAAAAAATTAGCATTCTATTGTAGCATCCTCACTCTCAGACTAACCTACACGTCCCTGCCACTCAGCTCGTTTCTCAGGCGATACCCACACTCGTTGAGATCCTAGAGTTACGAGGCGTGTGGCAGGCGTCCAGGAAAGTCTGAAGGACCCTGAATACATGAGCACTTGCTGCAGGTGAGACTTGACAGGATCGGCTGTAAGAAGCCGGTGTGTCTGTGAGCCGGGCATGTGCAGGCTGACAATGGAACACTAAACTCGGGTCTGACAATGGAGCTACGCCCTACCACCTGGGGCACTAGCGAGTGAGTCAAGGTAGCAACTTGCATAGCTGGAACATTCTATTTCAACTGTGAATTTTTCCCTATCTCAAAAGTCCGCGATCCCACACAAAAGTCGAGAATAATACACAAAAAATACTCATTCAGGACATCAATATACATATAATTCAAAGATGCCAAAGACTGAAGATAAAATGAGGTGTTTTTGTTAGTTCATTCCTGCAACCAAAAGAAGTATACACAGAACAGCTCGAACATATATGAACTTAGGGTGACAAAGCACACATGGGGCCACCTGCTCATGATGTGAGGTGTCTGTCTGGCACCTCTTCTTGTGCTGGGACCTTACGGAACACAACAGACCAAAAACCCACTAGATGATATACGGGGAGGATGTGGGGGGGCTACAATGGGGCTTGGATAGTACTGAGGGGAGGAAGTGAGGTGAAGGAAGCAGAGGATGTGACAAGGAAGGTAAAGAGAGGAAGAGCAGGAGATCTGGGGAGGGAAATACTGTACTGGGGAGGACGGCTGAGGCACAGCACGTGGCCGCTACCATTCGCTGCTGCACTCACGGGCGGGCACAGGTGGCGGGCGGTGGGTGGCAGCGTGTGATGAGCGGGTGGTGTGTGGTGGTGTTGGTGTGGTGTGGGTGCAGCGCTGGACTCTTTCAGATGTAGGAGTAGGGTCCGTCAGTGAGGGCGCTACAGAGGAGGAGTCAGGAGTTGTCATCCTTGGCCATGTCTCCCCGGTTAGGCTTGTACTCCAGGCCTGGGTCGAACTGCATCAGAACGAAGACCTGGTCGGTGGGCAGCAACTTGAAGTCATCAGGTGGGTTGGTTATCACATACCGCTTGGACGATGCGTCACACGAGCTTGAAGTGTCGCGGAATCTGCAGTCCAAACCAACGCCAGATTGAGGACTCATACGGAGTGTTCTGTAAATCAATTTCATATCTCACGAGCATAACGAAAATAATATTTCAAAAAAGACAAGAGTTTCTCCCGATCCTCGTAAAATAATTTACAAGCTTGCCCAACGGCCATGCTACTGTACAAGAAGTGCAGAAATGATCCATAAGCCGTGATTTAAAGCAGGTTTACATACTTTACAAAGCCTACTTACGTAGTTTTGAATAAATTATGATAGGTATTTAACAAGCCAGGTGCATACACACTCTTTTGAGATACATTACAATTGCTTACTTTAACAAACCAGGTACTGGTGATGCAGAAGGCGCTCTTTTTTTTACTTAAGAGGTCCGCTCTTATATTTATGAAATACAATAGAAGGGTGAACAAGTGCATCAAAGCTGATCATAATACAAGAGGGGGAGGGGAGAGGGGGGGTGGGAAGGTACTTTGTGTCAAAGGGCTGTAGTAGTGTAGCCATGGATCACGTGGGCTGTGTACCATCGTCTACAGGCTCTACATCCCCCGGGCCAAGGGCGGCACAGGGGGTGCAAGTCCCGCACAGGATTTTGGTACAGAGGCTCAGGCTTTGGCTCCATTACTCGTCACACTTGAGGAAAGAGTGGCAATCACTTGACGGCTTGGAGCCTCAGACATACACGAGGATCTGTGGACACAAAGTCTGTGAGGTGCAGACGGAGGTGCAGGTGCTGCCCTACTCACCTGTAGAGACCAATACATAGCATGCCATAGTTCCTCAGTGCCGCACAGAAGAGGTCTCCGTATATCCCGCTCTCCCCGAACTGGCCAAGCGGACCGTCGTAGAGAGAGATCTGCCCCACTTGACAGCGGTCCCGGTTGGCGAGTGTCTCCGGCGTGCTGGCGGGAGAACACGTTCACCAGAATCCCTCTCCGATAAAGAAACTCCTTAAGAGCATTAGCACGTTCTTTATATAGGATTAACGAAGAATCAAGGGCGAGGTTAACAAGTATCGATAATGAATGTGTAAATACACAATTATCCCTTTGTCTAATGATACTTAATGACTTAATTTGTTAATCTCTCTCTCTCTCTCTCTCTC
>NW_028234434.1:21016491-21018991 GCF_977035675.1 Penaeus japonicus
TTTATATATATATATATATATATATATATACATATATATATAATATATATATATATTATATATATATATATATATATTATATATATATATATATATATATTATAATATATATATATATATATAATATATATATATATATATGTATATGTATATATTATAATATACATATGTATATATATATATATATATATATATATATATATATATATATATACATATATACATATATACAAATATACATATATACATATATACACTTATATATATATGTGTGTGTGTGTGTGTAATAAAATAGTCAATAAACATTAAATGTTTTATGTAATTCTGTACATATAAGAAACACGAAAAGGTGTCTTCATAAACTAAAAGTATTTTTGTTTTATAATAAACAGAGAAAAGGAAGATATATATTGTGTACTTAGGGATAAGTTTAAAGCAAGAAAGAAGAATAAGAATGTAAAGAATAAGTTTGAAACAGAAGAAGAAGAAGGGAAACGGAGCAGGAGATGTTATAAGAAATAAGGAAAATAATAATAGTGGTAATGATGAAGAACAAAAGAAGGTAAACATGATGGATGGATCAAAAATTATAAAGCACAATTAGGAGAATTCCAGAGAACCAAAGGAGACGGAGGCAAAATAATGGACAAAGAAAAATTAAGAAAAAATAGATATGGAGATAGAGCAAAGCAAGAGAAATATAATTAAGAGAATTGAATTGAAAATAGAGAAAAAAAGACAAAGAAACAGAATACAGTAGGCAATAGTGATTCTAGATATGTAAGCTAGTACCATTCTATTTTTTAAATTTAATTAATGAAGTATATTTGTTGGAGTTGACACGAAACTATTGTAGAAAGTTAATTCAGTTCAAAAAGAAAAAGAAATAAAGAGCAAACTAATCATGTGGAAGAAAGTCAATTAATGACACCATTACAAAGACAAGTTGGATAAAGAGATGACTGTGGAGACATTTTGAGAATGCTACATAGTTAGAAAAAAAGGGAACATATATCAAAAAGAAATAGGAGGAATAGCATAGAGAGGAGATGTAGAGAGTATTTCCAGTTATAAATAAATGGCGGCTAGGAAGTCAACGTTCTGAGAATGATGGAAGATGAGTGGATATGGCTTTGAAGAGCAGTGAGTGAATTAAAGAGAAGCTGTTAGAAGCCACTCAAAAATATTAGATGTGCTGGTAATTTCACATTAATCACAAAAACACAAAACTCAATCAGATATTAGTATAACAGCCTTAGGAAGACAGTAGCAATCCTATAGTAAAAAACAAATATAAATATACATATACATCTATATATATACATATGTACATATATATATGTATATATATATATATATATATACATATATATATATATATATATATATATATATATATATATATATATATATATAATATATACACATAAGCATATATATATACACACATATATATATATATGTATATATATATATATATATATATACATATATATATAAATATATATATATTATATATATATATATATATATATATATATATATATATATATATATATATATATATATATATATATATATATTGTCATTGATATCAAAAGATTTACAATCTTGTTTCTTTAAGTTGTCTGGACTGTTTTTGTATTTATCTTAATCTCAAACTCTTTCAAACTCAAGTAAGACAAAGAAAATGAAAGCTAAAGCAATGTGTTCAAACAAACATAATTCATCAATAACACAGTCAAAAGTTCAATACCAGAACTTGGTTTCTTCTGACTTCTTTTAATAAATATACTGCACAGAATGCTATTTAAAAAATAAGAGAATAACAACAATAAAAAAGAGAGGATTTTTTTTTTTTTTTTTTTTTAGGGGGGGGGGGGTGTAAGAAAAAGCCAATGATGACTGAGATAAAAAAAGTGATTTGATTGTATGGCTTAGTAATCCTCTACTGTGCTGGTCACTACTCTCATTTCATATAAATCAAAATAACAATGAAGATAATTCCACAAATATAGTTTCTAAAATCTTATGTTCTCCTGTTCACAGAATTAAAATGTTCATACAGGCAAACACTTCACCTACATTTAATTTCTGTGTATTTCATTCCAATATCTTTTATTTGAGTGAAAGCAGAGTATATTGTATATTCTTGTTTAATCCACTAAAAAATGTACAAATTACAGTGCAATGCATTGGTAAAAAATGTAATACAAAAAACCTATCCAGTTCTTCTGGAAATATTCTGATAAGTTGTAGCACAATAAACCTATTGATGTAAAAACATTGTATGCTTCCTTATTTTATTAAACCAGACCATCGGTCAATTATGACTGCCCCCTCCCAGGGCTATGTTAACATCACCAGAGTTATGAATACTTAAAACAGAAGGTGTATGACAACTGACCGGTTGTAGCCCTGGCTGGGGGATGTGAGGGCGTCTGTGGGTCGTCCACCATTCTTCTTGGCCGTTGCTAGCGTTTTGGCCGCATTCACCAAG
>NW_028234434.1:21023991-21026491 GCF_977035675.1 Penaeus japonicus
ATCATCTCCAAATGTCACATTTCCCAAGAAGCAACCTCCTTCTAGCTACTCCACCTACCAAAGGTCCTTTGAAAGTACTTGTCAGACATCTGGAGTGGCAACTGTAATTACCTTAAATTATGCATTGTAACCACATCTTCACAGCTTTGCTGCAATCCTTTAGGAGCAGTTTACTTTAAACAGGGGTATATCTGTCATGGTTACACACTTATTATATTTGGTAAGAATTAAGCTTGCACAGAACATTCAACAGTATGTACACTTACACAGATTAACTGTGGTGTTGAAAAACTATGAGGTGTGTGTCAACTGCCCTTTTCTAATGGACTTGCATTAACAAATATATACACCTATATTTGTAACTTACTGAACTCATCCTCTTCAACCATTATCTAAAATATAATTTATCTAAAATTTAATATTCAGGCTCAGTCCCTAAGGAAGAGACACTGTAGAATGCTTGATTTCTGCCAGACTCTCTCTCATGCAAAGGGGGCAGGCCTAGGGGCTGGGAAGGGAGCAAGAGGCTGGAAGTTTTCATTCTCCCATCCTCATTAGGGGCATTTCAAAGAGGGTGAAATAGCAAGCCATAACCGGCTGAACATTAACTAACACACTTATGGTCAATGAATGTGGTCAGAGCATGCAACAAGTTAATAACTTGGTTATTTACAGTCATAAGCTAAAATCTAAATTGGGGTTTAATGTAATTACTAAGGGATTTTACATCTTGATTCCATTATGGACCAAAATACTATACAGAAACATATCCTAATATGCAAGAATTATTGATGGATTATGGGAATTATGATGAGTGAAAGTTGGATAATGAGAAATATTGAGAAAGAAAAGAGTGAAGAATGGGGAATATAGAAAGAGGAAAGACAAATTAGTAGATACTTGAGGTAAAAGAGCAGGAAGTTTGTAAGATGTTTAACTTAATTTCAAAGATTTTGAAGGTAAAAAACTGGACTTGGATAAAATAATCATGATTCATGAAGTAGCTATGCATTGTACATATATCAAAATAATCATGTCTTGGGAAAGGTACATGCTACAATCAAATTGATGGACATAGAAATAACGGGATAAGTACACAGGTGGTGCATTAAGTTACATAACCATTTTCTAAGGGAGAGAGGGAACCATTGGGGAGGAAGGTTAAATACAGAGCAAAGGATACATATGGCAATATCTAAATATTGACTATCAAAAGTAGGGCAAAAAAAATATATAAGAACTAAGGAGAAGCAAAGTGTGAGATTACGGAAGGAGGAATTCTAATGAGGTGCCAGTAATGGGTGGAATAGTAATTTCAAAACTTATGCACATGGGAGAAACAGCAATCATATAAAAAAGTGAAAATAATAACAACAAAAAAGAGGGTATAAGCAATAGATCTATAGAGCCAGGATAAGAAGGCATCCCAAGTACCATAAGATGTACTTGGGTATTAGCAAAAGGAGAATTACAAGGACCTTGAGGAAGACTAATTAGGATGCTCATGAAAAGTAAAGAGCTTGGGGAGAGGGAGGAGAAAACTACATTGTGGACGGAGCAGGACACTTACTTCCATCTCTGTTCGGCATCTTGTCGCCTGTGGGGAGGGATGGGTATTAGACACTTGCTGGCCTCTTCTGGTGGGAACTAACCTGTTCAGTCACATCACCTCAGTGAATACTGACTTATCTGTATGCAGTATGTATGCTCATGACATTATACAAGGTTTCCTAGTCAATGAAATTTTCTTTGGAAAAACACTGCAACTTTGTGGTCAAAGATGCTCGCATTACATTATAATTAATGCAGATTAATGATTTTTGTCTCCTGATGTTTTATTCCGTGAGCTCTTTTGATGGTGAATTAGACCTGACATTGTAGAGAGAAGTGTTAACTACGACGTGCTAGTCGAGGAGCCTGGCACTAAGTGCCACCCCACTGGTGCTCTACAGGGCACTGTCCCGGACACTCCCGGCTACTGGACCATCACCACCACCTGGCTGGTTGCTGGAAAGGGTACCACCCACCTCATGCCTACAATGCTCATGCAGTCCAGTACTGCCTTGTCTTACCTCACCAAATGATGGTCTGGGTTAAGTAAGTCAGCTGCACTACACAAGGAGTGGAGGCTGAGTGTGGATGAGTGGAGGAGGTGGTTATAGGGTGGGTGAGGATGTAGTAAGGATATGTCCTCTCCCGAGGGTCACTCTCCCCCGTCCCCTTCAAGCACTAGCGGCAGGGGTTGGTCTGGCCCCCAACTAGCCCTGCCTACGCTACACTGATGGCCAGCACCCAGGCACACCAGCACACAGAACACAGTGAACAGTATCATATCAGACCTGCATACTCTGGTGTATCTCACAGTGCAAAAAATACACAGTTAAATGTAATAAGAATACTCTTCTGTTTTACGCAAACCAACAATAATGACAGCTCATATAGGAGCATCTGAGGCACTCACAAGGACAGTCAAGTTTACACACAACGTCAAGGAGTGATC
>NW_028234434.1:21031491-21033991 GCF_977035675.1 Penaeus japonicus
AAAAAAAATAAGAATAATAAAAATAAAGTAGAGAGAAAAAAAAAAAAAAATTGGTTCAAACCTTTCTTCACTTGCCTCTGCCTCTCTCACTTTCTATATTTGAAGAAAAAAGGGGGGGGGGATCTGAAGGGGTGATTACTCATGGGGAATTTTATAAATTGTTGTTATGTTAGGGGGGGCTTTGAAGAGGGGATCTTCCTCCTCTTTGTGGGTTGTTTTCTCGTTAAGTAATACTCTCAGGGTTATCCTCCAAACCATCATATTGGATATAGAGAGAATGCCAGATCAACACTGCATTTTGGTGAAGTTACGACCACCCTCATCTTACCATCTTACCATTTTCCACAACTGATTCTTATTGATGCGATTCATAAAATGCATTTTTCAGATAAAACCTTGTGTTTAATGTGGATTTCTATTATTATGGAAGTAAACAAATTATGAATGACCTCATGGTATTATATGCCATTTGATCCAAATACATATATCATAGGCAACAGGCAGCATTTTACAGATGTTACATTTTCACTTTCTCCTTTGACTAATGAGATGTCTACTTATAGCTGCAGAGGCAAAGCATCCATCTCTGGAACCATAATTAACACCTGCTAGAATGTGAATGGTATTAAAAGCACTTTCACACATTACTTGCTTATAATTCTGGGTAAAACATGGCACAGGAGAAAATATGGACTTTAAGGTCCCTAGAACAAAAGTAATAGCTTAAAGCTATAAAAAAAGCCACCTAATTGCATATGAATGTGGTATTCTACTGGGACAAAAGTGACCCTCATCAGGGACATATTACTTAATATGAATGAATCCAATGCTGAACAAACAAAGGTACGTGTCATTCTTTATTTAATATATATAAGCTATCCCTCTGGACCATATAATGTGGCCACAAAACAAGGTAGAATATGATATACCACTTCCGAGATCCTTAAACAGTATTCCCTGGGTCCCAAACAAGACAAATCTTGAGGATTTACGAATCACCAACTTGGGCCTTCATTCATCACTTCCTGAAATCACAGGTGACACTCATCGGAAGTAAAAGTAGCATCCAACAAGAGCTTCATCTTCAATGAGTGACTCAACCCACCCTTACACTACCACACTTCCCTGGGAGACCTGTAACCCTGAAAGTCCTACTTGACGGTAGTGGCGGTGATGGAGGCAGAGGGGTAACCTATCCCACATGCCCACCTGCCCCACCCACGGCCTGCCCATACCAAACCGCTCCACCATGTCCATGACAAAAACACCATTATCAGATTCACTTAGCAATGCATAAAGTAAATATAATGATGGTGGCATGGGACGAGGGAATTCTGTATTTTTCAATGTTTCAATTATGGGTGCTGATGTTTATCTTCCAAGTATATCTGGTAATCACAACACTGATCTAATCAAATTCTGATGCTAGTACTGTGGTGAAATTTGAAAATATTTTTGTTGCAGTGAAAAATGTCTATAGTATCTATTTTAGAAACAATAATGTCTGCAGTAATGTTAAATTTGTGAACTAACTGAAGTTGATATCAAGCTCTTTAAACCAGGTAATCATGTCTGTGGGTTGTAGTGTTAGTGGTAAGGGTAGCATACATGAAAAGATGTGTTAGTGTGGTCATCAGCTGGCTGTTGGAAGGGACACAGTATGGCCGGGAGTGGGGGTTGGGGCACGATGGGTAGTGTGGGGGGCAGGGGCTGGGAGGGTTCTTACCCATATTTGGCTGCCCCTCAGCAAGACTTACAGTTTTCCCCTTAACAGCTCAGCCATCAACCGGAGTTCCGGGTTAGGCATCCTTGTCACCTGAATGATAAAGTCAAAATTACATGCATGGGAGCAAGCCAAAGGAAAATTTGGTAGCAATTTTGCCGTGCACAACTGGTTGACCAAGACCTGGTATTCCCCCTCTACAAGATGGAGGATGGGGGAAGAAACCCCTACCAGGATCTTGCTGAGAGGCACATTCGAGACAGATTAGTTCAAAGTGACCAGACCAGAGACTTGAAACCTTATGTATTGTCTCAATAAAGCTCATTCTCCTATCAACAAGAAATGGACAATGGGCCATACTGGATCATTAGCTAAGGCTCGACATCAGCGGTCACGTCGTTTACTCAGTATTCATGCAGAGCCCGTGGTGGAGGAGGGATCTATGTTTGCCGCAACATGGATAACCCTGGCAAGAAGGCTAATCTTTACACCACTAGTGAATACTCACACACAAGAAGAACAAATCATTCCACTATCTAGTATCAAGAGGGACTGACACTAAGGTGAAGTTCTCTGGGGGTGCCTAGTGTGTGTGAATATTCCATACAGGGGTAACATGGTTAAAACTGATGGTATTATGAATGACTTTGTTAGTGGGGATGGCAACACTGGCCTACCCTCATTCCCCGGCCCGCTTTCCACCACGAGGGGCATAAAGTTCTTCATGAAACCGCTCGCTTGAAGCAAATTTCCAATGTCTGCAAGGGAACGGACAGC
>NW_028234434.1:21043991-21048991 GCF_977035675.1 Penaeus japonicus
GTACATGAAGCTAAAGGAAGATATATTCAAATGTAATTAATGTACAATTTATTCTGACTGTGAAAATAAGAATAACCATTACTGTACATCAACCAAGAAAATGGGTGAAAAATACCTCTTTCTGTACAGTCTAAAATCTGGATGCAAGAAGTACCTGTTGCTCTACAAACAGGCTTTACACTGAAGAGTACAGATACAAGAGAAAAAATATTAGAGAGATACTTACAGTTTTTACATTTGCACTTTTTAATGAGGGTTTCATTTTTGCAGTCTTCATGACAGGCTTTGCAGTAGTACCATGCTCTGAAAGGGATCACTCATAAAACTACCATGCAATTAAAAAAAACGTATATGGAATATATATGTAAAAATCAATAACACAGGATATTTGCTATCACAGAATCTTATTCACTTACAGTAAATTTCTTGGAGTCTTAATATGCACTTTTATACAGTCTGACTATATTTCTTCACAACCATTATGATTACTGCATACTTACCTTCTACAGTTTTGAAGGTAATATATATAAATTGGGCTCCTAAAACCTTAATCATATTTTTCCTTTCTTTTTAATATAAAATACATTTTGTAGAACCATCAATAAATCTTTAATATCTGGGATGAAAAATGCAAGGGAACTTTAGATTAATCATGATACTGTAATAAAAAATACAAATTATCTGAATTGTTGGATGTGGAGGAATCCCTAGCAAATTAGCTGGAAATAGCTTTTTGTAGTTAAAGATGTTCAGGGAATTTAGTCTCCAACAATAAGGGGGATGGGAGTAAGGTAAATTTTGCCAATGAGAATCATTTATAAACTGCATAAATTACATTTAATTTTTATCAGTACAACTTTCATTTTTTATTACCCTCATCAAAAGCATAAGCCTCTTGTTGAAATACTATATCTGATGTAAACATTTATGTTGCTAATTGAATAACATTTTCACATGTAATGCAGTAAATGCATCATGAGCATGAAATGACCCTGCAAAAAATAATTTAGGAAGGACTGACTATGCTGGATTATATTCAAACCTTGAAGGTTCCAAAATCTGTGAAACTTCTGAACTTAATTGAAGTCAGACTCAAAAGTCCATGCCATTTGTCTCAAAGCCTACAGAGGCAGTTCCCTAACCTAGATATGATTCTTCTGACTTATTCACTTTAAAATAAATCAAGAGAAATGGCTGATTTCACCACAGTGGTTGAACATTATTCTTAGCTTTTTTTTCATATTTGTGTAACTGATTTCATAGTTTTTTAGGATAACTTACATCGGTCTCATTGACAACTATACATACTACTAATAACCTCCCTACCATATTCCTTGCACCACATAGACCAACACAAACACACTCACCTCTTGACCTCATCGGCTGACTGAGCAATGAAGAAGCCTTGAGTGTTTGGTTGGATCTTTGTGGCTTTGGGGTTGATGGCAATTTTGCTATCTGTGCCATCCTCATTCTTGACTTCAATGGCCAAGAGGAGAAGTTTAAGCTTGGAGAAACAAAGTCTGTCAGAAGGGAGGAGGAATATAATTAAATTCTGAATCAGAATCCTTATGACAGTTATCACCAAAAGAAGAGAGATCAAATTTGTCATTCTTTACTTACAATGGTAGTAAAATTCCCTTTTCAGTGAAGACTCTAAATGCATTTTTATTCATAGGTTAGTGATTACATTTTTCAGTTACAACAAAAATTATGGAATTGAAAAGAAAAAAAGGGAAAATACATTAGCATTTGCAACACACCATGCTTTCCGCCTTACAGCCATCAGTCAGTTAGGGAAACAACTGACCATTTTCTGCTATACTGTATTCTATGCGAGTTCTCAAGATAAAGCTGGAAATCTATATACAAAATAGATGTAGAGAAGATATATATATAGACAAGGTGACAGAGAAAGATAGATGGAAAAAGATAAAAAGGGAGAGTGTGTGTGTGTGAAAAAGAGAGAGAGAGAGAGAGAGAGAGAGAGAGAGAGAGAGAGAGAGAGAGAGAGAGAGAGAGAGAGAGAGAGAGAGAGAGAGAGAGAGAGAGAGAGAGAGAGAGAGAGAGAGAGAGAGAGAGGAAAAGAGAGAGAGAGAGAGAAGAGAGAGAGAGAAGAGAGAAGAGAGAGAGAGAAGAGAGAGAGAGAGCAAGAGAGAGAGAAGAGGAGAGAGAGAAAGAGAGAGAGGAGAGGAGAGAGAGAGAGAGAGAAGGAGAGAGAGAGAGAGAGAGAGAGAGTGAGAGAGAGAGAGAGAGAGAGAGAGAGAGAGAGAGAGAGAGAGAGAGAGAGAGAGAGAGAGAGAGAGAGAGAGAGAGAGAGAGAAAGAGAGAGAGAGAGGTAGGAGATGAAAGCTCAGGCTGCTGACCATTTTGTGCTATACTGTATTCAATATACAAAACAGATATAGAGATAGGAATATATATGTAGACAGGGATACAGAGAGAGAAATGAAAAAGAGAGAGAGAGAGAGAGAGAGAGAGAGAGAGAGAGAGAGAGAGAGAGAAGAGAGAGAGAGAGAGAGAGAGAGAGAGAGAGAGAGAGAGAGAGAGAGAGAGAGAGAGAGAGAGAGAGAGAGAGAGAGAGAGAGAGGGAGAGAGAGAGAGAGAGAGAGAGAGAGAGAGAGGAAATGAAAGCTCAGGCTGCTGACCATTTTGTGCTATACTATATTCAATGTGAGTTCTCAAAATAAAGATGTGAATCTATATACAAAACAGATATAGAGATAGGAATATATTTGTAGACAGGGATACAGAGAGAGAAATGAAAAATAGAGATAGAGAGAGAGAGAGAGAGAGAGAGAGAGAGAGAGAGAGAGAGAGAGAGAGAGAGAGAGAGAGAGAGAGAGAGAGAGAGAGAGAGAGAGAGAGAGAGAGAGAGAGAGAGCGAGCTAAGGCAGGCATCCAGATTGAGAGACAGCCAGAGAGGAAGAAGAGAAAAAATTAACAAATGAAAGAGACATCTGGTACGAAATGACTTACTCTGAAGCCTGTGGGAATGTCATGGCCACAAAACTAGGAGAAAGTGTCTCAGTGTACATTTCGCAGCCAGTACCTTGGAGGTAGTCATTCTGCCAGGCTTGCATATCTGGCGACTGGAGGAGACAACAAGAGCAGTCCAGTTTACTCTGTTATGGTATGCACACACAGTGCTGTTTCTCTCCAATGTAAATAGCACAGTATAAAGATAGTACCATTTTTACTACTCATGGGTGCCCTTTCATGATCCCAGTGAAGTTTTGTTACCTGCTCCAAACCAAAAAACATTATAAAATATAAATAATATAAAAATGACAATTTGTAAAAAATGAAAGAAAAACATGAAACAATACAAGCAATTATAAGAAAGACAGAACCAATAAAAAATCTAGTTTCTATACTAGATGAATAAGCAACACAAGGGAATATGTTTGAGTTGCTTTGTCTGTGCATTTTTCAAAACCTGACTTACTTTGTCTGATGAATATGCACACATTTTTTCCCAAAGAAATAAGGAAATACTCATATACTCTTTATGAAAATATCAATCTTCTGTTATTTCTATCAAATACTAAAGTATAACAGTATAAGGTGCACTATCCTCTGAAGCACCTTCAGCCATTTTGATTTTTGCTTTCTCTATTTGATATACAGCAAGCATATGTTGGTGTTCATGAATACATTTCATAAAACTTTCTAAGAGATCAAAAAAAAAAAAAATTCAGCTATTTTGTGATGTCAAATGATTGGTTTGTGTAATCTTTGGTTCTGCCTGTTGTTAAAAGAGTTGGTGATGCTCCTTTGTAGGAAATTGGTAGTGTTTTTCTAATTTATCTGAATCAACAGTGGATTGCTGAATATAGATTATCATCAAGAACAATTAATCAATTCCCATAAAAAAGAGTAAAAAATAGGTAGCTTAGTGACCTGTGAAAATAATTGAAAAAAAAAGAAAAGAATAAAAAAAAAGATAGGGAGCAAGAGAAAAAAAATTGAACTTTGTGGGAGTCATATACTCTAAACACATACAATGTTCAGTTATCCTAAATATGTCCAATAACACCATACACTGTAAAAGGAGAAAAATTAAGTCTGGTACTGTGCCTCTCAGTACCAAACCCTATTTCCTAAAACCAAATGAAACTTTGACTCTCAGCATTTAAGAGATCCATCACCAAGTCTTATGAAGTTTAAATCTCAAGAAGCCCATGTTAACAAAGAAATACAAAATATTAATGGTTTTATCACACATAAACAAAGAAAAAAAAAGAAGAAAAAAGAAAGATCAGCTGTTAGTTCAAACAAAAAAAAGGATCACACTTAAATCGCTGAGACAGGCAGCAACCCTATCCCAGCGACAGAACACTTACTTACAATGCTGTCTCTGAAAACATAAGATCGACGAATGAAGGGCTTAGCGCCTCTGTATACATCTCCATCCCAGAGCCATTTTGGTAATCGACTTGCCAGTTAGTCCCATCTTTGTCACTCTACCACACAATTTAGTGTCAGTAAGCGTGCCACAAGAATCATGGTATCTTAAAAATACACCCCTTTTTAACCCAGGTACTACTGATCATGGTTGAAAACAATGGTCTACAAGGGCTTAGTTTTCATTTAGAAAGAAGTACCTGAATACCCTCTTACTGGTATATAACAATATCTAACACACCAGTCTGCTCTTACTTCGCATAAACAATACTAATCTGAAAAGGATATATAGATCTTTACGTACACATACTACACTGATACCTAATACAACTCAATTTCTTTCAGGAAAATCAGCTTAAAAATCATAAAGCCTTGATTATCTTTTACATAAATTACTGCTCTCTCCAAGCAGGGAATTATCAACAAAACTAGTTGTAGTAAATATATACAAATGTTATTTTTAATTACCTTTAATTTCCTTTAATTATCATAATTCTACTTTTACTTCTGCCCAAAATTACGCACATTTCTCTCTTGGTCGTATTCATTCAAAGATCAGTATCCATAGTGCTGCATGCCACTTGTTCCAGCAT
>NW_028234434.1:21063991-21068991 GCF_977035675.1 Penaeus japonicus
AAACAAGGGTCAGAATACTGAACTCCGGAATCCTATGGTGTGAACAACAGTACTGAACTCCCAATTATTTTGTGGGACGTATGTAGAACAGCATTTTGTGATGGAGAGGAGAAGGAGGGAATTGTGGTTTAGGTACTTGCTGCACTTGTAGGAGACAGGGGGAATGAGGAACCTCTGATGGTCCAATGGCCACAACAGAGTAAGTTTAGGAGGCAAGAGGAGACGGGAGGGAGTAGTAATCATGGCTGTATCTACTTCTGCTGTTAGCTGGCTGGCTAGTTGATGGACTGACTTCAGTGAATGAATCACTGTTCACATAAGCTAATCATCTTATGGAACAAAGTCTTCATCACCATCACTTTAATACTTTCCTTTACCTTCATATGCCGGCATTATTCTTGAGAACAACATCATCACTAAGCAATAACCAACATAGCTTACTAATCCATTTCCAGCGGCTCTTTTCCATGAGAATGATCCACTTTCATTTCTGCGTCATTTTCTACTCTCACATATCATTGGGCTCAACTGCTGTCACAACTAGAACATTTCTAGCAGAAAACATTTTTTATGCTGATGTCAGGGGTAATTGTTATCATTGTGAAAAACAAGTGTTCTTCACATTTTAAAGATGCTCCCATATAATCGTTCTTATAACCGTTAGTAGTTCAGTTAAGGGCAATGTCAGACAAGAGACATAATGCAAAAGGTGATTAAGAAATTTTATCAAGTTGCTGATATTCAGCTTTAATTAGCAAAGATTTACATGCATTTTATATTCTGTTTGAATGGTTATTGGTAATTAGTCAAATAATCTCAGATTTTTTTTTTTGTTAAGGATGAGGGTAAAATGAGTAAATCATTTAGATATAATCCTGACTGCAACTGCATTGCTTTAAATTATCATTTGATTATGTGATTTTTTAAACTTTCATAACCAAGACGTTTTCATTTTCATTTGTCAGTTTATGTAATCATTATCCTTTACAGTAGGAACTAATTGCAGTATCCAAATTATTAAGATTAAAGTCATGTGGACAATGACACGCGCAGCTTCTGTACTGAGGTGAACGTACCAAACACCTGTATATTCTGCATTCCATCCTTTGATATATTGTAGCTCTCAGTTGTTTGTTTGGGTGTGTTGGTGAGTGACTGTGATGTGTTGTGTAAGGACAAATTACAGGTTCACTTCATAACAAGAGGAATGCATGGAAAAATTTCTGGTCATCCCTCCACAAGGACCAGTATTGCGCGGGGGTGAGCTAAGTGTAGATGGGGTCGACTGCTTCTGATGCAGTCAGGCATCCAAAGGTCAACACACAATCCAGGTGCATGGATGGATGTCTGGAAGGCATCCTGATGGTATGGGTCCCAAGCCATAGTCAATCTGGGTAGAGCTTAAGCAAGGCTAGAGTGGTCAGACTCTGGCAGAATTACCTGCACTTGGTTGTTCTGAGTGCAGTCAGAACCAAACAAGTGAAATAATATCTGAAAAAATCAAGTGTATGTCTGCATTCACTGCCACGTTTTAGATGTAGCCATTTATACAGGCTTAATAATTTCAAATATGCAAGTTTTAGAGTGGTGCACAGAGGACAAATATTAAATAAATGCAAGCAAAAAATAAATCATACAGCTGGGGAAAACATTCAATCATACAAGATCCCCGGGTGTAATTAAGCTAGAGTCTAGGCCATTCTACCTTCCTAAACGCAACCTTTTTCATTCCGATGCGACAAGACAGTGTGGCCATGTTCACATGACCAAGAAGAAGATTAGTTATCTGGACTTTGACAGACCAAGAGGTGTGCAGTGGAACCTGAATCAAGCCAGCTAAGAGGAGAAACAAAGGCTTTTTTTCACTACCTTTGAGTCAGTCCAGGAAGATTATTAATAATGAAAAAAAGGAACATAATGAATTTCTCATGCATTTCATAAAACGTGGAAATGATATTGGTTGGACACGAATGAAACTGAAAAAGAAGAGCCATATGAGGAAGCAGAACTGAAGGCAAAGATGAGAGAGGAGTAGGAGGAGGGGAAGGGTGGGGTCTATAAAGACAAGGAAAAGAAAAGTAGTATATAGGAATATTGTTCAGTACCTTGACACGTTCTAAGTCTACTGAGTTAAACATTGTCCCTTGAAAGAACTCAACGCATGTGGAATTTCGCTTCAACAGTCCCTCAAATTCCAGATCGGGCTCGTTCCTGCAAGAATTCTCCGTTAAAGCATTTGGAAAGTTCTGAAAATGGTGTCAATAGTCACGAAGAGTCTGGCCTTGGCCACTACTAGAACTTGAGGTCATTTAAACATTTTATTATGATGACGACTCTATCAAAGGATTCCTTTTAAAATTAACTATTTATCAGTGTCATCTAGTTGTCAAGGTCATCTAAACATCAAGGTCAACTAGAACCCATTTTCAATTCTAACTTTTCAAGACTCCTACATACATCCCAGGACAAGAAGGGTTCATGTGAGGAATTACCTTCTCCTTGAGGAAGAGCAACCTAGAGTCTAGAAGATCAGGTAAATCTTTCAGGACAAATGGCAGAAGGAACAAGAAGTACATTTTTGTGCTATTAATAAACATGATGAAATAAAAATAAATCATCGTATTCACCTATGGTCAGTTCAATTTGATATTTCCTAGAATTATCTCGTAAAATATCTGAACAATTTTTATGAAATTCTTCAGTTGACTAATGACACACACACACACACACACACACACACACACACACACACACACACACACACACACACACACACACACACACACACACACACACACACACACACACACATACACACACACAGGTGCATATCCCTGATCACTAAAGTTAATATACACCTGTTATAAATATGTCAAGAATTAAAATGGTGTATTTCAACTCAGAAAAAAATGATAGAGCACTATAACAAACTTTATATAACTGACCAATGATGCATCCAAAAGAAGACTGAAATAAACCCATTAATGCAGGGAGTTTTCAGGTCACACTTGAGCCAGGGCTGAGCAGCACCCAGGAGATCTTCAAACCAAAGTAGAGTCTACATGACCAGCAGAAGCTCTCATACCAATATCATGTTTACTTTACCTGTGAAGGAACACTACTTCAACATCCACATCCTCTCTGTCCTCGTGTAAGAAGTCTTTGAGGAAGTGACTGACTGACTCGTAGGTGATGTGGCCGCATACCACGATGTGTCTGTGTGGCCAGAGCCAGAGGTAGTGGATGGGCAGAGGGAAGAGGAAAAGGATCAGGTGGGGTTGTTGGATAAAATAAGGTGTGGGTTGGGATGGGGTGAAGAACAAACTTAGATTAGTATATGTACACATCTAAGCTGATATTTCAAAGTGCAGATCTTTCTTACAAAAACACAAAAATAAGAAAAACATAAGCAATGATGCTTTGATTTAGGACTGCTGGAGCAGAGGGACACCTGATCAACCACTGAGAAATATCAGCATTATAAAAATATTCTTATAGAGAGATATCAAATACAGACATAATAAACAAAGGGTGATAAACTACTATTGCCAAGTGAGTTTAGTTTATAGTTTGAGAAGAAAAATGAAGTAGAGTACATAGTAGCATCTCTATATATTTCATAATTTAAGGCTGATTGATAAGTCTTTGAGCCAAATAACAGAAAATGTAAACAAAATTATAATCTGATCAATAACTTCATGTATTAGGTATGATGTTATGATAATCATTACATTACTGTGTCATTCCTGACATGCAGCTATTTCTGCTGTAATGATGACCATGCGATTTGGGCGCTTTGTGGGGACATGGGGGTGTTCAGTGAAGTCATCCCCTACAGGACCTCATTGTGGAAGGGGATGTGTATTCTACCAACGAGAGGGCTGTGTGCACTGGCAATTTGAGGCTTAGGCACTGCCAGTGTCAAGTCTTAGCAAAATTGCATTTTAAAAGACATAATGAGGGTGAATAGAAGGAAAAAGGGAGGTGAAAAAAGTGCAGGCAAAGGATTGAAAGAGGAAGTAGGGAAGAGGACAGGGTACACATGAGGGAAAAAAAGAGCAAGAGGAGATCTCGGATATCAGTATCATAGTTTTGGCTTATGGTAATAAGGGATTGTAAGACCATGATCGAGTTCATTTTCAGGTTTCATATATAAATAACTTTAATGCCATCATGCATGGCCTCTGCAGCTGTAGCTAGATTATATCTAACCACTGGACATGACATTACTGTCATGAAAAGCAAGTTAATTGTCTTGCTCTTATATCCATAGGTATCATAAATATGAGAATAAGAATAATTATAAAAAAATAAATTGCAAAATAGGCTGATTTTCTCCCTTTTTTTCCTCCATAAATATGAATGACACAAAACAAAATGAAAATCACAAAAAATCTAAATATGTTACAGCAGTTCTTACTGCGGACATCAGCCGTGTCCTTGAAAACCAACTTACCATGGTAATACCATGGAGATTTCACAACCAGTGTGACATAAAACTGTATAATACATTGAAACAATACAACAATGTTATGCAAGAGTTGAGATGCTCTTGAAAAAAATTATGTCACATAATTTACACATAATTTCAAGTATGGTCAAGTGTACAATCTGCTCCTGTGAACTAAGCAACTATTGCTATGGCGAGCACATACTGAGCTCACATAATCCGAGGGAATTGGTCTGCTGCCCATGGTGTATATAGTCCCACGATGTCAACAAGGTCCTGCAGGTTCTGAGATTCACTGGTGACCAACACCAAGAGCCACCATGTTACACTGTCTCATTACTAAACAATGAACCTCTTTCTGTGAGGATATGGTTGTTCAATACTGGGGCAGTGTTACATAAGCATCCAGTGGAATGAAAGGACTGAAATTAAGGGCAGAAGTGGATAAGTACCCTTAGGCAAAGGTGGTCAGCGGAACAGATAACAATCATAAATCTCTGTTATTCACTGACCACCATTCCACTTTATCTGATCCTCACACATCACTTAA
>NW_028234434.1:21076491-21081491 GCF_977035675.1 Penaeus japonicus
TGGGAACCAAGATGCGGTTGAGGGAAACAGACCAAACAAAGGATGTGGATTTGGGAGGATTTTAAAAATTTGGTATTAGGTTGAGGGAATGATAACTAAAGCATTATAAAAATAAATAGGGATGGACATAAAAGTGGGGGTATCATGCACATAACATGGAATATAAGTACTTCATACAATAAAATAATAGTTAGGAACAGACTTATTAACTTGTAAATTATATAATAATAATGAAGGATATTTATGGCTTGTGTAATGCTTAATGAAGTATTCAGAAAATTAATGAGCAACATCACTTTCAATCACATCTTGTCACATGAAGATACTTAAGATACTTAACAGGTTATCAAAACCATGTGAAAGTGTCTATGTATTTTATGACATTAAATGTGAAACATCATTAATAAGAATAATACAAATAAACAAAACAAATAACAAAAATATTACTGAGATATTAAGAATGTGTCATGATATGAAATTCCACAGGTCTGTTTACCTGAATGAAATGTCCCTAAATTATAGCAAATATTTGTTTTAGTATGCGTGAGTGTGTGTGTGTGTGTGTGTGTGTGTGTGTGTGTGTGTGTGTGTGTGTGTGTGTGTGTGTGTGTGTGTGTGTGTGTGTGTGTGTGTGTGTGTGTGTGTGTGTGTGTGTGTGTGTGTGTGTGTGTGTATGTATGTATGTATGTATGTGTATGTATGTATGTATGTGTGTGTGTGTGTGTGTGTGTGTGTGTGTGTGTGTGTGTGTGTGTGTGTGTGTGTGTGTGTGTGTGTGTGTGTGTGTGTGAGTGTGAGTGTGAGTGTGAGTGTGTGTGTGTGTGTGTGTGTGTGTGTGTGTGTGTGTGTGTGTGTGTGTGTGTGTGTGTGTGTGTGTGAGTGTGTGTGTGTGTGTGAGTGTGATTATGTGAGTGTGTGTGTGTGTTTGAGTGCATGTGTGTGTGCGTGTATGTGTATGTGTATGTGTATGTGTATGTGTATGTGTGTGTGTGTGTGTGTGTGTGTGTGTGTGTGTCTGTGTGCACATTCATGCATATGTACTTTACTGCAGGAAATTCTTCTTTGTCGTTTTATGTAAAATGGTCAAAACATTAAAAAAAAAGTAAAAACAAGAAAAAAAAAATATGTTGAGGTATTATATTATATGACAGGAAGTCATGACAGTATGTTTAAGAAGTCTTTTATAAGAAAGATATACAGATATACACAAAAACAAAACATGTTTAACATAGAAAACAAACAACATAACATACAACATAAGGATTCAGGATAACAAACATGCTAGACAGATAACATAAAAAGGATATAATGTGCGGGATGTGAAGTGCAGTAACAAATAATCATGAGGATAGTGCTTTAAAAACTGGTCAAATCTTAATGCTGTTTTGGTTACATTTTAGGGATTTCACAACTATCTTTAATGTAACATCTCCATAATCATAACAACAAACAGAAACATGATGTACATATACATAAAGGAATATTCAGGACAACATAAAGTACATCATTGGTAAAGAGGATGCTCTGGATATGATGGAAGGAGGGAATCCCTGGGATAATATGGTTATCTGGGATATTTGGATGGGGATATTTTCTTTTCAGGAAACTTAAAACTAAGTTAAGGGTCAGATTACTGATAGTCTGGATAACATCAAGGATAACTTGGGCAACATCAAAGTTCATAAGAAAATCATCAAAGGATAGCGTTCGATGTCGATAACTTGGAGAATATCAAGGACTGCAGGAATATTATCAAGGATATTTGGACAATATTGAGGATGTCTGGGATAGCATCAAGGACGAATTTTGGTACATTTTTGAGGATACACGGAGGGGGGGGGGGAATCTGTGGATGATGGGTAGAGACCATGCAGACCCTGCACATCATATATAGGATAAATGGGGCATGGAGGTATGACCACCACATACGTACACTAGACTATAACCATTGACTACAGGTACATAGTACAGGTAACAGGAGCTACACTTTCCACTCTAATTATACAACATTTGACGTCATAAGAGGTTGTGCACTTGTGCTCACATTTGTGTATTTGAAGTCATGTAATTCTAAATATATTGTGATATCTGTGTACAGGCCCTAATGCTTAGAATAAATCACAATTAATGCTGTATACTGCTAATGACCCAAAACTATGAAAATGAATACTAAATTTCATAATCATTGATAAATAAGTATGATTCTAAAATACCAGAAGTTGATGATATTACTGAAGCTCTAACATGTGTACAAAAAACAAGATATAAATGACTACAGTGGAAGATACCTCTGTACAATGTTATATTAGTTTTTATATTTTTTTTCTTAGGAATAGAGACTCTTTATCATATCTACATTTCCCTGATGACGTCATATGCAAATAACAGACAGGAATAACAACTAGTTAGGCACATGAGTCAAAGTGTACCAACTAGCAGCATACGCTTAAGTGTCAGCCACTTTGATATAAGTGCCATGGAGTCCTTTCACAGGACACTCCAACCAGGGATTCCTGCTAGGTAAACACATGGACTATTATAACAAATAGACAAGACACATAACCAGGGTGCCAACTGGCTGGACAAATGAATCAGGTAATAACTAGCTGGACATAGAGGCCAGGGTACCTGCTAGTTGGGATATGTAGACCACAGTTCTAGTGATGTGGACACAGGGACCAAAAATACCAACTAACAGGACATTTAGGCCTGAAAACCTCCTAGCTGGACACATTAACCATAGCATCAGCTAGCTAGGCACACAGAGGCCATGGCACCTTCTAGACTGATACATGGACAAGTACACCAACTAGCTGGAAACATGAACTAGCTCAAGTAGACACAGAGCAGGGTACCAACTGGCTGGAGACATGGACCAGGGGTACTAACCAGCTGAAGACTTGAATAATACTAGAAATTGGATTACTAGCACATACAATATAGAAAGCTATGTAGATGTACATCAAGGATCACATAAGAGGGTAGTGGATAGTAGTGTAATATGTCTGGCCACATAGAGAGAAGTTGTAGCAAATGTGGAAAGTTGTGTTTGGCCGTCTAGACAGGTTATGGATTGCATGATAGGGATCATCTTGCCTGAGATGGGAGAGTAATCTGATCAACTGAAAACCACAATTGAGTAGAGTATGAGATCTGATAAATCACACAAACTGCAGATGTGAATAGTGTCAGTGTTCGAAGTTGATACAGATGGTACATAGTACTGCACTAACTGGTGTAGTCAATTTCTATCCATCAATTTAATGATAGGAATAACATTTTAGAAGTGATGCTCCCTATCTGTGGTGTGTCTCTGAGGTAGTGTTTAGTATTTGCTTATCTGCTATAGAGCCAACTCATTGTCAATCCTCAGAAATACTGTACTACAAAAATAAAAACATCAAAACAGAAAGATCTATGACGTTCTCACAAAATAAAAAGGCAAAGAGGAAATAAGAAGAGAGAAGATATTGGCAGTGCAGTAATATGATATACAAAGAGGTATTTAAATTCATATTTTAGGAGATCTCAGAGGGGCCATATGCAATGCTGCAGTCCAAAGCCAAAGTGTGTTGAGATCTTAATGTGTAAATAGAGACACAAAATCTATTGGACATCTGAGAGGGAATTCTTACTTAAGTTTTAAAAATTCATGAAAATCACAAATAGAAGAAAATATAAACAATGACACTAACTGAACCATGACACTGGACTGCAACACTGGGTACGTGCTAAATGCCTAGCTGAGTAATATGAAGACAGAAAGCTATTATCACTTTTGTCAGCAGAATGCTTCTGGAAGCATGCTCTACTTAAGAAGGACATACACTCTCACGGCATATACTGTCTGGTATAAAAACAGAAGGGATTATGACACTACTTGGAATTTCATAGGGAATTTCAGGGTCTCACAGGATTGTATCAAATAAAATATGTGTTTGTGTGTTCATATGTACATATGTTTGTGTGTATGCATGTACTCATAAATATGAACAGAAGACAATAGATATCAGTCATAGGTGTTTGTAAAGTTAATGTGACGTCCCTGTGACACTTTACCAGGCTGTTGTGTTAGGGGCTTGTTAGACCTCACAGAGACAGTATTAAAGCTCACATGAAGATCTTTCTTCATTGTAACACTGGTTAAGAGCTCATATCAAGACACATTCTGTTTCTTTAACAAATTAATAACTTATTTGAAGACCATAGGGAACTGTTGTTTTGTATATATAAAATGAATAACTGATAATCAACTTGTCCAGGAAAACCCATATGGCTGCAGACCTGTCACCCCTTAGAGGTAAGAACATACCTCCCATCAAGTAAGGCATTCTTCTTGAGAAAAAACTTTGCATCATGGCAGTTTCCTCTCTGACTACCTAAACATATTGTCAGATCTTTCAGAGTGGATGTACTGATCATGATCCTAGTAATTCCTCTGAAGTAACAACCTTGGCATCATATCAACCATCATTCAGAATTGATATTCTTAACTTGATGTAAGATATCCCCATTAGCTGCTACAGCATATCATGTCAGTCATCATTAAAAGCTGATTAACTTTTAAAATGATACTGACTATGCCATAGTGAAAATCTACTAAGATTCATCTAAGGCATCAGTATTTTAAACTATCCTAAATATTTACTTTCTGTATTACTCAATCAATCTTTCAGTATTTAATCAGCAAATGCTGGTGTTATCTCTAGAATCTGTATATTATTTCAGAAGTTATTGTGATTTCCTCTGATGGTTCACATGACCTGGGGTGACAAAGGTTGGACAGCCTATACCCTAATCCTTTACCTTAAACAAGCTCAGTAATGTGGACATTGCTATAAACAAGTGTTTTTAATAATCATTAAAATCATGTAAAGCTGAATAAGAAGCATAAGTATTATTGTATCATCACATCAGGCCCAATCAAATTTTCTTTTTAACTTTAACAAGAGCCAGCGAGTTCTGTACGCCCATATTACTGTAGTGTAGGAATGTAAGCA
>NW_028234434.1:21106491-21108991 GCF_977035675.1 Penaeus japonicus
CATCCCCCACTGATTCTGCTGACAAGATGTTCACTGTGGGTGGTGTGGGCAAGGTCGGCATGAGCAGCATTAGGTGGGTGGGCAGGGGATGTCTGGGCAAGGTAGGTGGAGCCAGGCAACAAGCACAAGGCTGGCTCAAACAGTGAGGAAGGAGCAAGGCATGGTGGTACTGGCTGACAGACAAGCGGCAACACAGAGAGAGATATATAGGCCATGTTGCCACGTTTGAAAATCAGTCTTACAAGAGAAATCTGGCAACCATGTTTAGATAGTCAAAATAATCTTAAATTCTGATATATAAATATTTACAAAAATATCATTTAAAGAATATACTTCAAAATACCATTCAAAGAATAGAAATACCTATGGCTTGATCCCTATATATTAAGGGGCCTAAGCATTTTTCTTTCTTTTTTTAGTGTGCATGTGTGTGTTATCCTTCATAAAAAGTGGCACACACAGGTGTGGTGTTAGTGTGGTTGTGGAAGGAGAGAGCTGCCCTCATATCTTGCCATCTCTTTACAATCCAGAGACTGAGGTCAGTAGAAAGGATGTCAGGGTGGCATCTGATTCTGCCATCCACCTAAACTATGATTAAAGCCATCCCTCCTACCTAGGGGAGGGTTGGTTGTGTATGGCTGGGCAGCAGAAATATCAGCTGCCACACCCAACCCATCCACTACCTGTAGCAAAGGTTGTAAGAGAGACAACAATAGTGAGAGTACCAGTAACACATACTGCTCCACCCTTCCCCTATTCCTGCTGAATCCACAAACTGCACCACTAAGTGGCAACAGCTGAGAATGAAGCAGGGCTAGCGGTTGCGGAAGCTAAGCTGTTAGTGTTCAGGTGCGGCCAAGGTGTTGTGTAAGTGTGACACAGACAGGCACTGTGTGGCAGCCACGCCAATACCAGCGTGCAGAAAGAAATGGCAGTATTGACAGTGCATGTCCAAGCTGGTAGTTACTCGGTCCTCACAAGCCACAGGGGAATCACCTGTCGGTGTTGCATGCGTCATGTGGGTTGGCCACATTCCCACATGTACACTTGGTGCATAATCCACCACTACCCATAATAACTTCTATTAATTGATCATTTATTTATCTGACTGTCTCTCCAAAATTAAATCTCGCCTATATATAACAATGACTCAAGTCTAGATTCTTCTAAAGCTTCAAAGACAACAAGCCCACCCGTACAATGCTCGAATAGACTTGAGTAACAAATCTCATGTATACGCACACACATCAGGATGGTGTTTGGGGATGGGATGGGGGAAGGAAAGAAACCACACAGGCGGTGGATATGGAGCAGTAGGGTGAACAGTTTGTTAAAAGATAGAGAGATTATGAAAAATAACAAAGAGGAAAATCAACACTTAGGTGACTACAACCATGAGAAGTAAGATTTTCAATAACTGATTAGAAAAGGTCTATAGGCCATCAAAGGAGTAACAGTGAAAAAAGAATTGCCTTGGAATGGGGCTTTTAGAACAAAAAAAGAAAAGAAAAATAAACTGAAAGGGGAATATTGATGGAAAGTAATGAGTAATAAATGTTTTTAGGAAACTTAATGAAAACACATAAGCAATGATATAATATGACATGGTGAACCAGTGATCAAATTAACCCTATCCTGAGCAGAACAGAAATCAAAAGAGACACAGATCTATTCTATGTAACATGTCAAAGGAAGATACAACAATTAACTGGATGACATATGCTGATTCTTGATCTTACAGAAATTAAAAGTAGGAATGAGAAATTTAAGCTTAGTAACACAACACACAATGGATATCATAGAGCCATAAGGATCATGTTATATGATTTGAAGGGGTCATAAGAGTAAGCTTCTGATGATGTAAGAACTTCTAACAGTTATTTTGAAGGAGAAAGCACAATCAGAGTGCTATCATATACCACTAGGATGTTATCCTAAAGGCATCTTAAGACCCTGAAGGCACTGTAAGAAGGAGCACAAGAGGCGCTAGAAGCACTCAGAGAAATGTGCATATGTTTCTGCATGTAACATTGCTATTTTAAAGTAAACTAAATCTGGATGTGAATGTTAGGTCATGGCCTGTGAAGGACCCCTAGAAAGGTGGCATAAAGAGTCTTGCAAAACACTAAAGGACTTATGATGACCAAGTAGGAAGATGTGAGAAACCTCTACCAAGAGACACTAGGGAGTTATCACTTAAGAACAACAAAGTCTCTCTAGGGAGGGCGGCTAAATAAGCACTATAAGATGATGAAACAATTGTGTCTTCTGTAAGTTCTTAGGTCACTGTAAAGGGTTTTGAGGTCACAGTTAAAAACTATTAAGTCATTGTAAAGAAAAAAAAAACATTGTCACAATACTATACTGACTGTGAAGTAATCAGTAACTCTGATGTCAGTGTTATCATTTATGTCATTATATATCAGATATAAAGATTTCATATGAGAATCATTTAATTACTTTACATATAAATAGTTTAATCTAAATCGTAAGAGAACAA
>NW_028234434.1:21113991-21126491 GCF_977035675.1 Penaeus japonicus
TGAGGAGTATTATTAAGAGGTTTTATTTTAATCTGCCTTTGTGTTTCTGCCCTTTTTGTTATTTGACCATCTTCCTGTTTTCAAGCACTTTCTCATTCCTACATATTTTTGCCTATCTAGTCTTTCTCCCTTTGCAAGGAGAAAAACTAGATGGAGAAATTTTCAACTTTACCATTTCAAGGTTATTTGCTTTGTTTGTTTCCTCAGTTCCCTTGGAAGTGGTTGAGGCTGGCTGCAATGTGATGCACTCATGAGATACTTAAATGACCAGCATAGTTCCCCATCTCTGTACAAGTTGAGTGGCAGGGTTACTCCCAAACCAGAGTAACAATAATGAAATGCTCACAAGAAGAGCAATGGTTTGCTTGGCCAGTGGCCTACAAGATCAGAGCCTTTAAAAATACAAGAAATTGCCACTGCCAACTGGAGTTGCAGCTTGCTTGCAGGGATCGGGCAAGGCAGAGTCAGGCCTTGCATAAACATGGCTATATCAAGATTAGGAAAATATCGACAACAAAAAGATATGGCTTGCCCTGGGCCAGGCATCTCACATCTATGCTGTGTTTAAGCCAGTTTCCCTCTTCTTCTCCCTCCTCTATGGATGGAATGGGTTCTAAAAGGTGGTTCAATGAAGTTTCATGACATCCCTATGCTTCAATATGGTAAATTTGTCTATTGGTCATTTGGTCAATTTTTTTTATGAGACATGGTAGAGAATATCATAGGAGGGCACATGCTGAGGGCAATTTCTAAATACCAATCATGTTGGGTTACCTTTCAGCCAGGCAACCACACCCTGCAAAATGTTTCACTAATGCAAAATTTGGGCTATTCAATTCCATCACTTATCAAGACTTTGAGTTAGATGTGATAAAAGACTTGATATAAATCTGTCCTTTCTCACTGCAGACATGAATAAATGAATGACATTCAACAATTCCAACTTGCCCTCCTTTGAAACATATTTGTGCAAAGTAACTGACCTAGGGAACTTCAATGTCTTGCAAAAAAACAACTGTGGTCTAACAGTGCAGTGAGGGTGCAAACGGTTACATTACTTCATCTGATTTCAAGGCTGTGACAGTTTTTTAAATTCTTCACTTTGATTCTCCAAGCAAAATACTGTGCATGGCATATTGGCAGTTTTGTTTCTAGTTCATGTGATTTTTCCTATAACTGTTGCAACACTGATGTCCACGTCAAGGTAGTGTTTTGCCATGCCTCTCCAAAATTGCCAAGGTTCTGTCTTCGCTTTATTGTTGTTCCTCTCCTCAGGTGGAGTCATTTCTTATCATTACAAGTCTCTGTGGGCTGACTGCTTTTGAGTCAATTTTTTGTTGTACATGATCACTAAGGGTGCTCTCCAGCTGCTAGAGGTGAGACTACCCTTAGATACTCCCTTAATATGTTATGTGCGGTACATGGGTGATTCTTTTGCTACCTTCTCTTCTTTTACAGTTGTTATATCAGGCTTTTTCATCAGACCCCAAGGATTGAGAAAGAGGAGTGTGACAGATGGTTATCTCTATATCTCTATCCATAAAGGTCAGACAGATATCTCTAGCCCCTCATGTAACAATATCACTCTTGTTTTTCAGCATTAGAATCTAACTTGTTACTCCAGAATAACATGGGCAAGGAGGGGAAGGTAGAAGTGACAAGGGAGAATATACATGTGGAATGCCTTGGTTTCCACTGTCCTGGTAAGACCTATTATACAGCTTCATTTGGATAACATTTCACTAAGGTGAATTTTTTCTTCATTCGTGTCCTTCACTCAGACATGCAGGGCCTTTGTGTCAGACCTCTATGGATAGAGAAAGAGTTCCCCATCCTGTAGACTCCTCATTGTAGAGGTTAAAAAATTACTTAATCAGTAATTTTTTTTCTTTACCTTAGCTATATCAATGTGCTAATTATAAAACACTGTGTTCACAAGATATTCACAGAAACAAGATACATTGCAACTGCACTGCATTACAATATTCATCTTTTCTATTATCAGACATCAGGTACATATGCTACAGTCCTCTCATTGGTATGGGTATATAAAATGCAGGTAAATTGCTTTGAATGTCATGGAATATCTTCATCAATAAAAACCAATATGATTTAATTTATTTCATAATGAATTACCTGAGGTAATATGTATACACCTACCCATAAGAATAAATTGTGTATATTTACCATATATTTCAAACTTAACCATCAATAAACAACTTTGCCTATAAAGGCACAGAAACCAAAGATATGCAAAGATGCAAAGCAGAGATACCTGCTTAGTCTTTTATTGTAAATACTTATAGTAGAGTGAAAAAACAAAACAACTCTTGCAAAAGAAAAGAATATGTGCCACAAAGACAAAATATCAGATCTCTGAATGACTACAGGATTAATCTGTTTGGAAACCTGGTCTACATCTGTTATTAATCAGATAACTCTCATAGTAGCCATTGTCCCATAACAAAAGGAAATAGATTCAAATGAAGAGTTCCATGCTGCAGACTTGTATTTACCAGGTGGATGATACCGGCGCCGGTGAGCCACACAGCAATGAAGATAGAGCACAGCTGCGCCAGCCGGATGCTGGACGATGTCTTGAGGACGTTCAGGTACTGCAGGATATCCGGGACTGACATCAGGCGGAGGGCGCGAAGGAACCGCAACCCTGAAAGAAGACACATTTTCAGTCTGTGTTCCTCTGTCATCAACCATAGTGATTTACTGATTAATACCCTGCACAAAACATTTCAAGGAGATTTCAAGGAATATTAGCTATTTTGACTGAAAAAAAAACTGAGTAATAGAAAATATATCACTATAGGAGAGCCAAACATATATAACTACTGATTTATCAAAACAAACACCTAAATGACCTAGGATTCTTGCAAATTCCCTCACGGTGTGAAAGTTTAAAATCTAAATAGAAAATGTTTCATGTTTAATAGCAATCTATCATTCTTTATGGCCATAGTCTTTAGTCTGTACTTACCCTAATCAACTTGGTCCAATTATCCTTGATTGTGATGCTAAATTTACATTCTCATTGCTAACATTCTTGTCATTATACCTTCTCAACACTGAAGGTTCAGCTATTGACCAATAACTAATTTTCTTCATCACTACATCATATTGACAATTTATGAAAAATTAATGCACCCTTAATACTTGTCACTGTATTTATGAAATGTAAACATCACATGACTGGCCATGGCACTTGAGAATTTAATTTAAGATAAATGTGCAAGATGTTTTTAGTATCAAAAGCTATAGAGCAAAGTATCAAAGAGTTTACTATTACCATATATAAATAACATAAAAACATACAGCATATACATGAATACAGTAATCCCTTTTACTGACCAACATATATGAACATATACAAACCCACTTTACAAATACCTTTCCACACTCTCAGCAGTATACCAAAATTAACCAAACTCTCACATGATGCTTACCTATCCAGGTTCTGTTGAGATATATGCTGACGAATGAGGGCGGGATGGTGAAGTAGTCGACAAAGGAATACATCTCCAGCATGAACCATAGTTTATCACTCGCCGCTATAAACTGAAAGAAAAATAACATGTTACTTTGACGGAGAATATGTTGTGTTACTAAAGAGAATACATGGTTTTTATGCATTTATAACTCTTAAATTAATCTAATATTCTGAATCTAATTCCACTGACAAGTTCTATGTTTGTGTACTACATGCCACAGAAAGGATTATATAAATTCAGGGTGCCATCACTGAAAAAAGATTGAGAACCACTGGTCTAGAGTGATATTTTGAAAGGAAAATTGGTTACGTTGACAAGGAATATCCATTATTATAAAGGAGAATGTATGGGCCTGGAGTAATCTTTTAAAGGATAATTTAGAAGAGATTAAACAGAATGACAAGAGAATGTATGGCTGCCTGGCAATGGGTTAGGGTAAGTGGAAAAATTGGTGTCTCTAAACTCTATAGAATACTGCAAACATTCTCAATTATGGTTTCTGAAATAAATTAGAGTATATATATATATATGTATAAAGTTTGTTCTACAAGGTTCTGTCCAACAATGTAGCACTTTAAGTTAATTCAAATGCACCCAGAGAGAATTTAATCCCAAGACTAATTATCTCATCTCCTTCACTCTCAAAGAATGTAAACTGCTTTTATCTTTGTTGAAGAATAAAAAGAAAGAAAGAAAGAAAAAATCCCAGGCCATAATTAAAGATGCTGGTTTAAATACTGAATGTAGAGTATATCAACACAATATGGCAGAAAGTGACACATAATTTCATAGGAAAATAGTAAAAATGCAATTCAGTGGGCCATCCAAAGATTATAATTTGAAAAGAAAGATAAACGACCAACACTGAACAATAATCCAACAATTTACAAAATGAGACAGATAGATAGAATTCTGTCATAAAGGAGCATATCATAGATTACATGTAATCTGTCAAATTTTACTGATGAAACAGATATTCTAATCAAATGTAAATTAATCATAATGATACATACAGTACACATTACTTGTACTTTGCATCATCCTCTACTAATTATACCCTACAGAAATATGCTTCTTCAAAACCTTTAACAAAGTCATATCTCATGAAGGAAAATTTTCAATTAGCTAAATTCACATCCTGCCTATTTTTGTAAGTTAAAAGCCTCTTGTTAGCTACATTGCTTTTCATGTTTGTGATTCTATTCATTCAGAAAATATCTGTCCCTATTCTTCTGCTGTCTCATCAGATTTCAAGTCTTTCTTCCTTGCTTTTCGCCCTCTTGGATGATACCAACTATCCCTTTTTATTTCGGTCTATTTCAATGCTTATCCTTTCTTTACTTCTGACTTTCGTTTCATTTCTACCACGAACGTTTATTCTTGTTCTATTTAAAAATCAAACTTGTTTTTGTCTGTACTTTTCTCTTCTATTTAACATTCCCATTAACCTATGGTCTTGACAAGTTGGTGATGACTGATGACAGGTTGACAGGTTAGTGATGGATCACAGTGCCAGATCCAAGGGGTGACACCCTCCCCCCCTCCTCCCTTAGAGTGACAAATATACCCTAAAACGTAGAAGTATGTCAATAATTTAGGTCAATATAATTACATTTTGCTCGAAAATTATTAGAAAATGCCTCTGATATCTTAGTAATCGCCCCTGGGGTTGCGACACCTCCCCCTAACCTAAGTCTGGGGGAGATTACACAATCCCCCCCTCCCCATTTTGGATCCGCCACTGATGATTCATGACAGGTTCAGAGATCAGAGATTGGTGATGATAAACGATAGCTGATGGGTTAATAATCATAATTATTAGAAATACAACGATGTTATTTGGACATGTTAATTAATCCCTTCCTACCTCATCTTCCCCTTCTCTATATATTCCCTACTCTTCCATTTTTCAAATATTCCAAAGCCTTTCATTTTCCCTCTCTTTGATCAACACCATAACCATCTTCAGATAACATGTAACGCACCCTCTGTTACGATTTTCATCAGCTTACTGAAAGAGAGTTTTCTAAGTCATGAATGGAGAGGGAATTACAGCAATATTACGAATAAACGAAACACACTGCCTTTGGTTTCTAACAGCATTTACATTTTATAATAAACCAAATATAATCTACAAGCTCCCATTGATATCTTGAGAAATCGTCACAGATGATTTATACTTCCTTACTATCTTCAAGAGGAAAGTTTCTCTCATTTCTTTTAAGTATAAAGACTAAATAAAGACTAAATCATGATTACCTATCTGTATCATTTCATTTAAATAAACTTGTTAAACGTAACATGAATTACGTTTGCAATAAAAATTAAAACAGGTTTAGGGAACCCGAAGGATTTTTTTAACCTTTTTATGAAATTGAGCGATTAAGTAGACATACTAGCTTTTACAAAATGTTCTTAATCTGAAGAAATACGACATTTTAAATAAAAAAAATCAAAAGAGGCAAACTATGAGGCGAGTTATATTTGTACATTTTTTTTCGTAGGGGGGAGATAATATCGAACAACGCATCTCCTGTTCATAGTTATAGTCAAAATCTGTTTTTTTATTGTCATAGTAATAGACCTACCTACGTTTTTATCAGATGTTTTATACCGAACCAATTGTCTTACGTGAACGCCCTTTCAGGAATCAGTTTCGGGTATTTTGAGGCGATTTTTATAAATAAGAATGAATAAGTAAGTGTATGATGCCACAGTGCCTTATCTTTAACATTTCAATTTTTACAGATTTAGGTATACTGCCGTTGCTACACGCATGGAACAGCACCGATTATATTCAATTATCTCAAATTACATGAAGAAATTTTCCAGTAATACAACAAGGGCAGAATTCATGATAAATAAAATAGATTTCTTTCTAATAGCTCTAAAATAGAGTGAAATAATGAAGTAACATTGAGTGATGGTTGTTTTCTAAATGTTTTATATAATTAACACAAGGAAAACGTATTCAAAAGACATGACACAAACCACGAATTTCCAAGAAACCGTAATTAGTTCCGCAAGTCGCAAGCTTTTCAAATGAATGCGTTTTCTTTCCACAATTTGGCCAATATATATTTCACAACATTTTATTTGACAATTGTAGATAAAGCCAACAACAGAATATTTGCTTCCATAACTATTTTGTGAGAGGGTATATAGATTTACGCATAATTAATAAAGTCTCTTTTGGGATGTTATACTATGGGAGTGCAGATGAAGGTCCCATGATGAAGAGGGCGCAATATTTCCCGCCCAACGAATTTATTTGGGTATGGGCGAAAGAAAAGTGTTCCCCGCAAGAAATTTTAAAAATCGGTTTGAACGTGCAAAGTTAATTTCCGCCCTAAATAGCTCATATACCAATCATTGTGATACGCTTCTTCCTTCATGATTTCCACATAGCCGTGTTCCTTTTCAATTACCTTAAACTATTAATGTACTATGCTATTTCAATATAATAATCTTCAAGCATTCTGAGTATATGACTACTAAAAAGGGGGGAAAATGTCCACCTGGGCAAAGCAAGAGGGGCCGAGGGGATAACATAGTCCTTTCTACCACGGAATCTTCACACTAATAATGGAATGCTTAATTTTTGTTCGCCATTTACGACCAGACAAGACAGAGAAATGGGTTATTTCAAACAACTGACGGCCTGGGGTATTTAGAACAATAGTAGAGCTATCAAACTTCATCAGATGGTTCTTCAGTAACGTAGGTATTTTTGTAGCATATTCGTAAAAGTGGGGGAAAATATGGAAAATCGTCCTCCTTAATAGCATGTATACGTTGGAAAGGAAAAGACTGAATAGAGGGACTAAATATCAATTTTAGTTTGGTTTGGTGCCTTGTCTCTTCTCTGAACACATCATAAAACTTGTATGACTAGACCTTTGCTCATATCAATTGAGTAGACCTCGTATATGGGAAAATATAAACCGTTTACTGTTAGACTGAGAATGATTGGCTTTGTTTTGTTCTCATATTCTTCGGTCCCTGACTTAATTTAGGTCCAGTTCAATTAACAGTTTACAAATTTCAAAATCCATATGAGTCAGCAGACAATATCCATTTTTTTGGTTTATCCACCCTTTATGATTTACGATGATTGAAAAAACATTGATCAGTGATAAAAAAAAAAAGGTCGCGAGTAGCGACATTCAAATGACAATTCGTATTGATAATACAGGTGACAATAATCGATATCTCTAGATTTCGTGACTGGCGACTTTTATCAATACGAAACAGCTATCGTGATTGCCCCGCGAAACAAGGTCATTCTTAAAATCTTCGAAATTCAACTTAAAGAGATCTACTCTCAACCCAAGACCAGACGGTAAAAAGAGGTTTCAATTAGTGCGATGGTCACAAAAAAACGACTCCATGTTTCATTTTTTTCTCGCTATATCCTTATTTTTTCTGACTTTTGTGTCATCTTTCTCTCCCCTTCCCCTCTCCTTCTCTAATCCTCCTAATCTCTACCTTTTCTATTCCTACCTACCTATCACCCTTTGTCTGCCTCTCCCTTTCTCTGTCCCTCTACTACTCTCTTTTTAATTTCTCTCTCCACTCCTTCCCCTCGCCATCTCTTCTTCTCTCCCTCTTCCACCCCTCTTTCGCCCTCTATCTCCTTTATCTTTATCGCCCCCTTTCCTCATAATCACGGTGTGAAATATAACACTCGTTCTCACCCACGCTCTCTGTGACACCTTGCAGGCCTATATCCTTATCACACGTACACCTTTAACGGCCCTATTCTCGTCACGGCGATCGTTAAAAGACCGATAAATGAAGGCGAGGCAGCACGCGGGTTATGACGTCCGGCTCACATCAGGGTAACCCCCCCTCCCCCTTCTCCCTCTCTCTACCCCGTGACTAAAACGGTGCAACTTGTCACGACGAAACAACGCCGAATTGGACGGTTGGACATTCGAAGGCAGTGATACCGGAGGGCCGCAAGAACGCCACGATTTGCCGAGGCTAGCTGCTAAAGTGGCGGCGCCCGGGACGATGAGAGCCTCTCCTGGCAGGAATTAACAGGCAGTGATCATGAAATCGAGGAAGGATGGGGGGGGCATAAAAGGAGAGTTGGGACGTGGAAGCGATTCATAAGCAAACGCTGTTAGGACGGAGAGTGAAATCGGACGCGGATCGTAAAGAGAGGATGTAACCGTGCGTGTTATGAGAGATAGAGATTGCAGATATAAATTAGCAAGACGTTTCAATTTTCCCCTATTGTCTGAGCCAACTCTAATTTGGGAGAGGGCCAGTAAAAGTCACACAAAACATGAATTCCAACAATTTCACAGATGTCTTCGGTTCTAATTAAATGCCGTAGGATTTATTTTTTTTTAATCTTGCACATGTAAATTCGTAAGTCGATCTTTCAATAACATATTAATTAACAGTTACACTAATGAAAGTACATTTTCCATAAGTTGTAATCTTAATCGCCTCCTCCCTGTTTCCATTAAAACTTGAGACTAAACTATGCAAATCAAACTTTATCGACGACGGTAAAATACTTAAAAGTTTTCCCTCCGCTAGATCAGACAATTACTATCATAACGACAGGGGCAAACTATCACTAATATTTACTAATATTGATCCTAAAGAATCCTGATTTATTACCAACAAGTAAAACTGATGAGTAATTACTGCAATTTTAAGTTACGTGCCTCATTATGGGTATGCAATTTATACAGTGTAAATCTTTTAACTTTCCTGATTAAGTGTCAGCTAAACGTTTGTTGACGAAAACCGATTTGAAATAAGATCATGTAATTTGCCTACCTTCAGAATATAACACGATGGCTTCATAACACAAATTTTTAATAGCCTTCCATGTTTTTCGTATAATGCCACTATAACCCATTTGAAAATAAAATAAAGTTGTCTTTCTCTACCTGTCCCTATTTATCTTTTTTCAATCAAACTTTCGTACAGTCAAGAGAATGTGACTACGTGTAAATGTAATTATCTGTACTAATCTACAGCCCTATAGAATTGATGGAATTCAGAATTACATAATTTCATCTCGTAGCCTAACAACCTCTGAGGCGGTGACATATGTGTGGTGGAGTCTCATGGGAATGGCAATTTTCTTATGTGGGGAAAATATGCAAATGTGAGCAAGAAAGAAAACTATGGTTAATTTTCTACTGTGAATTATTCCATCATAACTAGGAATAAATTTCAACAACATAGAGGGCAGAAATGATAAATTTCAGCAAGGTAAATAAGTCAGTAACTTCGGAATATTCATGAAGTAACAGTTTATCTTGGGGTATTTTTAGATGTGTAGAACAGTAAAAGAAAAAAAATATAGATTTGACAACACCGACATAAAGAAATCCCACGGTGGGAAAGCGGGTATACTTACACGTATAAAAAAGTAGACCATAAAAAATATATTAAAGGCTAAGTCTATTTGTTGTGTTGTGTTCGCGCTCCACGGCTGGCAGTGTTCCACGCCGTCCCTGTGGAAAAAGGAAAAGAATTACAAAATGGAATAACACCTTTAGCCCGCGCTCTCTGGCCATTGTCAGAGCAGCCTAACTTCCATCCGTTTTCTATGCAATAATCTTCAAAATGTGACGTTGAACAAACATCTATTTTTCATTCTATATTCATCTGTAAGTCTGAATAGGTCTCTTTATCTCAAATGCTAATTTTAAAAAACTGAAGAGATTATTAGGTTAATATGGAAGACAGTTAGTAATATGGGAGTAAGTGCCTTACAAATGTTAATTTCCATGTGTCACTCTGATTATTTGCGTAGAAAACAGGAAGCACATGCACTTCCGAACTAATGCATACACTATTTAAGAATAAAAGCGAAAATGGGGGGAAACTATGTCTCATCCTACAATCTAAGACTCGCTACCCTAAAGAATATTAATGTAAAAGGCAGCAGCGGAACGGCATCCAGTGCCTAGAGTGCAGGGGAACGGCGGTGCCCTACGAGTCGCACCACCTCTGGCGAGGATCTCCCGAGTGGGCACTCAGGGGCGGCAGCGTTATGATAGGTGGAACTTGGAGGATTATCAGGGAAGGGACGTTGGTGATTGTGGGCTTAGAGATCTCACGACGCCTTGCACAGACTGAGGGAAAGACACTTCCTTCTTTCTCTCTTTTGCCGTAGTCTCTCCTTTGCACACAATCCCAAACCGTTTGCGCGCCTACATCTTTATGGTATGGATTTTACACACGCACACACACACGTGTGTGTGTGTGTGTGTGTGTGTGTGTGTGTGTGTGTGTGTGTGTGTGTGTGTGTGTGTGTGTGTGTGTGTGTGTATGTATGTATGTATGTATGTATGTATGTATGTATGTTTGTTTGTATGTATGTATGTATGTATGTTTGTATGTATGTATGTATGCACGTACGTACGTACGTATGTATGTGTGTTTGAGGGTGCCTGTATGCATACGTGCTTAAGTGCGCGCTAGAAAAAAATGACTGGAGAAGACATGTGTCTGGGAAGCTTAGAAGCAGCAAATTGTTTCTGTGATTAGCCTTAAATGAATGACTTATTTAACTAGAGCATACTTACGTGGAGCTGCGAGATAAATATGAAAGGAAACGACAGTTGACGAAGAAACAAGACCTAAGGAATAGTCCTTGTGTGTGACCCAACTCCTCAACAGCACTAAAGGGGATTCCACAAACCCCATTCCTTGACAACATACATCGTTATACCTTCTACCACTAGACCATCTGATTCTATTGTGGTTACGTGGACACGAGTCTTCCTTTGGGCTATTTAGATTAAATCTTCCTTAAGTTGTGTAACAGTAAAGCATCTGAGAGTGTAGACCCAAACGTCACAGAATTCTTGCGGATACCTAGACTTCCTAGACTGATCCTAACCGTAAATTAGAGAACTACACAAACAAACCAATAGCCATATGAACCATAACACAATATGGTAGCCCGAGTTCGAAGCAGACGAAGTGGTATCATTCAACCACTTGTGATGAAAGTGGATGTCCAAGTGAAATGCAGCCGATTCGTATTAAACATAGTGGCCGCCCAACCGAAGTAAACGATGCTAGCCCCTGGTGTATTATGCAAGACCACGATGAATAATGCCCGATCCATAATCGAAGAGAATGCAATCTTCGCCAAGGGTTCCTGCAGCTGGTCCGCGACTGAAGAGAACTGATTCTTGGTGGACGCACAAGGCAACGCGATGACTTTCCGGTTGCTTTTGGGTTGAGCGTAACTACTGTACTGTTACAGGCGCACATGCTCGCCTTCCAGACAGAAGCATACACTTACCGTGACCTTAGAAGATGTTCCCGAATGAGCGCTTATTCATCGTCTTTATCACGAGAGAACTATTTACAACCACAAACAAGTGTATAGCGTTACACTCCTAGGACTTACAACAAGCCATGTGGTGCTGAGCATAACCAGACCAATATCCACACTCAGTAATGATGTGTTCAGACTTTTGCAACTCACGGAAAAAGGACAAATGAACCACTGAGGAAAATCGTTATTGGTGTATACACGCAAACTCGGTAGAAATTTGCACATAAAGCCAGATTTACTTGCTTAATTATCATCCCTTATTTATCCACTCGCATCACGAAGCAACAAAAATTGTCTTGCGTATCGGTTAACTGCAACAAAAGAGTCTCGTGCGAATTGCCAGCTGCTGACCAGCCAAAATGAAGCGCCAAATTTCCATTTTCCACTTCAACCACCATCAATAAACAGCTCGCTTCGTATATTCAAAGTGACCTAAAAATTGCAGTTTGGCGGTCAGAATTCTCTATTCTCAAAATCATCTTAAAATCGTTTTCGATCATGTGCTGCAGGTGCAAAATAAACTTGATATTGCCGTGCCGACTTTCTTCAGACGTCACTTTGACAATAACCATTCTGAGACTATTCTCCGTCCAAAAAATCGAGGCTCGTCAAAAGTCAATGCAGAGGCTTCGCGACAGGTGCGTAATTATGACGAAAAGTCCAGCTGATAA
>NW_028234434.1:21133991-21138991 GCF_977035675.1 Penaeus japonicus
ACAAGAGTCGAGGATTATCAAGGGAACTCAACTCCAATACAATAATAATACAAATGGATAAGAAAAACAATTAAATGATTTTCACAAAGAATAGTATGGAAATGTGCCTACCTTTTTCCAAAGGATCAACTTCGTGTTCAGGGTCAGCAAGAACAGTCAGAAGCAAAACACAGGAAACTTAACCACGAGTTGAAAGTGAAGAGTTTATTTCAGGAACGTGTCTAGGCTTCCCACCTTAAGGGTGGTAGCCACAGTGGATGCAAATGAGGCAGTTCTCTAAAAACGAGACTGTGACAACTTACCCCTGTGACAACCCGCCCCACTCTCCCCTATCTAAAACAATGTTGTTGTTTTTTTAACGGTTGCACAAAATAGCTGTTCAATTCTATTCTAGTATATTTCGCATTATAATGCATAAGAGTAAATCACCATGAATTAGGATCTGTTTTGATCTACTTCTTTCTTTTCTTTTCTTCTCTCTCTCTCTCTCTCTCTCTCTCTCTCTCTCTCTCTCTCTCTCTCTCTCTCTCTCTCTCTCTCTCACACACACACACACACACACACACACACACACACACACACACACTCTACAATCCAGATTTTATCATCTTCTGGTTCGTCTTCCGTTCGGTAACACCTTTCAAACAAAATTAGCATTTTTTAAACCAGAATTCTCTGAAGTTCAGTACGGAAAAAATACATGTTTACACCGGCAAGGTTCGTCAGGTGCACCAACTGCACCAACACCTCTGGTCGCTCTGCATAAGGGCGAATGTCCATTATCTTTTTTGTTTTTTTCCCTGAAAACTGTTGTTGCATTTCGCGACGACACTTACGACCTCACTGCATAAGGGCGAGTATCGCTTCCCCTCACTTTTGTTTCTGCATTCCCCTTGCCTCGGCAGTCGTTACGGCAGAATTTACCGTACCTCGAGAACGCGTCCCCCGCCCTCCCTCTCCGCCTAAACTTCCTCGCAACGCACATCTCACCTCATTAACGCGGTAATTAAGAGGAGATAAAATTATCTGATGGGCAGGACGCTTTACCGCCACCTGGGGATATTCCCCCTAAAAAAAGAAAGAAAGAAAAAAAAAAATAGGCACAGATACACACACACACACACACACGCATACAATAATGGAAACATGTCACACTCCTGCAGTTTCCTCTACTACAACTTTTACAAACTAAACTTAAAATAAATAATAACTTATAATGACAGCTGTTTAGACGTAAAGATCCTGCCCTTATTTGGTTTTTGAATGACTTCATACTGGCAGCCATTTCTTCTTTAAGAACGTCGACGTCTATTACCTTAATCATTCGATATATTCTGATTGAAAGCAAAAATTATATATTCACATTGTTGGGCGAATCATTTAATCTCTTGGCTTTTCCGCGACTTCATTCAACAAAGAAAAAAAAAAGAAGAAAGCAGAAAAGTTCTTTCTCATTCTTACAAAGAATCCTTTCTCCTCCGGAAGGAAAAAATTACTCACATCCAATCCACCAGATGATCATCTTTTCCCCTATCTTAGCGAACTAATATGAATACAGATGGGACAGAACGAACGATAGTAAAAGAAAATATATATCGATATATTAACTCTCAATTCCAAACCTTTTACTCCACTTCCTCTCTACCTATTTACAACTTACCGAATCCCTTGCTTATTTTCCTCTAACCTCCCCCCCCCACCCTGCTTACTCTACCAATCTCCCTGCTTCGTCCTCCCAACCCTACGACTTGCCCCTTTCCTAAACACTTCCTACACCCCTTTTCCTAACCTACTGCTTACCCTTGTTTCCCACCTTTCCACCCCTGCCGCTTCCCCTTTTTCTAATCCTACTATTTAACCTTTTCCCAATCCCTTGCTTGTTTCCTTTCAAAACCTCTGCTTATTTCCATTTCCAAGCACCTGCTCACCCTCTTCCCCGATTCCTTGATTATTCCCTTCTAATAAAAACCCTTATTACATTTTCCCAATCCCCGCCCCCCCCATTCCCTTTTTTCCCCCCCCCCTTCCCTTCTTCCTTACTTCCCCTACTTCCCCCCAACTCCACTCCAAACTTCCTCTTTTCCCAACCCCCAACTCCCCTCTTCCCTACCCCCTTTCCCCAGCCCCTGTCCAACCCCTAACCCAACCCAATCTCCAAGACCTCCCCTTGAAACCCTGCCGACCTCTCCTTCCTCTCTCTTCTCCTCGACCCGCGTCCTTCACTTAACGTTTTATAAGCCATTACGTCTTGTCACTATTCCCCCGGCGACGTTCACTTGTTTATCGCTTCGGCAACGATGGGCGTGTGTATTATCCGTGTTATACAAACACTTGGCAAGGGAGTTTATTTTCTGTGCTGCTGTATTCTTTTCTTGATAAATCTATCAAGAGTTTATTATTTATTTAGGATCTACCAAAAATAGGTTAGTTAGTATCTTCAATAATGCTCATACATCTAGTAAAAATGTATAAATCTTTTGTTTTTAAATTGATGGGACAAATATTTGAGCAATAATATCCATTGGTCTTCAGTTCGAGAATAACACGGTAGAATTACCAACATTAGAGTTTTTTTCAACTTCTTTTTGCGTTTGAAATAACCTAATCAATCTCTCATTACTGTATCTATCTCGAACAATATTCCGAAGGTGATCATTTAGTTTGAAATCTACATCTCGGATTGCTTATTTGTTTTTTGGCATTTCGTACATCTATCTGTATCTCAACACACACACACACACACACACACACACACACACACACACACACACACACACACACACACACACACATATATATATATATACATGTATTTACGTATGTATCTATGACCACGATATATATATATTAAAAAAAAAAAAAAAAAAAAAAAAAAAAAAAAAAAAAAAAAACAGTTCAAATGGAATCGAACCACTAAATCCATAGATCAACGAACGACCGCCAAATTTCTATCCTCCTCGTCATCATCTTCAATAAAAAACAAATTACATCACCCATATCGCCCTCATCACAACGAGACACCACGACAACAAAGGATCACTTATAATCATCTTATCAGCTATTCATCAAGGACAGGCAAAGGCATGAATAAATCACTCACCGAACGGGGTCATGGGCCCTGAGTAAACTTCCGGTATTGGGGACCCTTTTAATCCAACTGCGATATCGTTCTTGAGTCTTATTCTCAAAAGGTGTTTTATTGCATGATCAATTGTATTTTTTCGTATGACAGCGAACGCTATTCGGGAGGGAATGGAACCATGAGAAGAAAAGAAGTTGGAAGGGGAGAGGGGCGAGAAGGGGAGATGGAGGAAGGAAAGGATGGAGTGGGAGAGGGGCGAGAAGGGGAGATGGAGGAAGGAAAGGATGTAGGGGGAGAGGGAAGGAGGAAATGAAAGCAGGAAGGGATGGAAGGAGGGAAAGTGGAAAAGAGAGAGGGAGGGAAGGAGGGAAGGAGAGAGAGAGAGAGAGAGAGAGAGAGAGAGAGAGAGAGAGAGAGAGAGAGAGAGAGAGAGAGAGAGAGAGAGAGAGAGAGAGAGAGAGAGAGAGAGAATAACCGAAGTGGAAATCCAAAAATTAAAACATGACTGGAAGTACAAGATGGCGATAAATTTCTTCCATAATCTTCTCCCACATTACCATTCTATAAAAAAAAACGATTTTCTCACAATAATATCACATAAATAAATAAATGAATAAACAAAAACTACCCGACATGCGCAGACCATATTTATCATCGGCCGCACACATACAAGGTTCCCTGCGTGTACAAAAGACCCTGGTTGCTATGTGGCCGTTTCCAGGTAATCAAAGATTAAGGAGTATCAACAATGAGCTTCTGATGAATTGCAGACGTTGTATAATCTCAAAGAGTTCTCGGAAGGCAATTCGTCTAAAGAGTTTGCATGAACATATAATTTTGCGCGCGCAAACGTATAAGCAAACAGAGCTACAGACTGGTAGATGGATAAGTAAAGAGAGAGACAGATCAAAAGGAAAATTATCCAGACCTGTAGCTTCAATCGTATACATACATTTGAGGCAAAGGAAAACAAATATAAAGAAGAGGAAAGAATGGGAAACAGAAAGATAGGAAGAGAGAAAAACTTAGAGCCATCCCACATATCAAAAGCCAACTGCCTCTTTACGTGTCGAGATAACCACGTCTTTGCCATCTCTTAACCAACGGTATTCCCAAGTATACCTGTAATTACTCCAGCTAATTAAAGAGTCCATCAACACCTTAGTTAACATTCCACAGCTGTCAACAAAGAGGAGAAAGAGTGGAATGAAATGATAACATCATTCGTCGTGTCATCCTACTTTTATTATCAATTATACACCAATTTTCTGTTGATGAAAGATACACATTTCTTTGTCTCTCTCTCCAAGTACCAAGTGGAATTATCTGATCATGATAAATGGCCTTACGTTTCGTGTCTATTCGAGATATAACCTTATCATCGGCGATTTCTGGAGCTCACAAGCAAGATACCATCTGACGTATCTACGATCATTTTCCGTGCAATGGTTCGCCAATCATTTCATCAGGCGTTCATCGTGCAGCAAATTGCAGTCATACCTGTTATTTCCGCCGTATCTCTCTATCGTTGCTACAAAGAATACGATTTTCATATACGTATATTTTAAAATTCTTTTCGGGTGAACTCGGATGAATTGACATACAAATATAATATCACAAGTGACGACGAGGATATTCTCGAATCTTTCCAGGTTTAAATTTCCCTCGGTAACTTTCGATTTTTTACTCAGTGATTATTATGTGATAGATCTCTCCTTCATCTGCATATCTGCCACCATCTATATCATAAATTAAAATAATCGTTAGAGCGTAAGTGTCCACGCGCCAGAGAGGCCCACTTTCAATTCTGGGGAATCCTTTCTTCTACTTCTTGGAAAAGTAGACAATGGATTCAGACACGCAGAAAATTCTTCTTCAACAACTTAGTCATACAACAATATATATATATATATATGTA
>NW_028234434.1:21151491-21153991 GCF_977035675.1 Penaeus japonicus
CCTCTTCATTTCAAGCGACGAAGGGACTCGGAGGGGAAGCAACGCCAGCCGTCGTCATCATCAATTTCATGAGCATTATTTGCCTCACCATCATTATTATTATCATTATCATTTGTCAATATCATATCGCAATCGTCCGTGTGCATATCATACCGCAACTAGCCCTCGGCCGCCCGTTACCCTCTAACGACTGGCTATTATCTTCTAACCAGTGCCCACCGCTTTCTAACTACGCCCTCGACCCTACAACTCTCTCTCATCGCCGCCCATAATCCAGCAGCAGCCCACGATCCTCCATATGCCGCCCACAACCTTCTCTCGCCCACCCACAAGCAGTCACCGATCCCCTACAACCCTATAGCCGCCCTCAAACCCTCAACCCAAAACCGCCTACCCGCTGCTCACAACCTCATAAACATAATCATAACCCACAACCTTCTAACACTTCTAACCACAACTCCATTTCCCTCTAACACCTAACTACATCCCACAACCCACAGCCCTCTGACCGCAAACAAGACCCCTCTACAGCCCACCCAAGACCCTCTCATCACCGCAACTCAAAACACGCCTAACATATCAACAACACAGACGCTCACCCGCCGCTCACAAGCCGCTACCCGCCAACCGCTAAGCGCTCACAACCCCCTTAACCACTCGCGACTCACAACCCCCCAAACCGCTGGCGACTCACAACCCCCAAACCGCTCGCGACTCACAACCCCCCAAACCGCTGGCGACTCACAACCCCCCAAACCGCTGGCGACTCACAATCCCCCAAACCGCTCGCGACTCACAACCCCCCAAACCACTCGCGACTCACAACCCCCAAACCGCTGGCGACTCACAACCCCCAAACCGCTCGCCGCTCACAACCCAACCCCATTGTCCGGCCGGCGAGTTCCCAGCGCCTCCCTCCCTCCCTCCATCCCTCCCTCCCGACGCGACGTCTCCCGCAGCACACCACGGCTTTAAAGCAATCAGCGCAGCGTGGCCGCCGGTGCCCAGGAATCGCGATTTCTCGGCCCGTGGTTTGGGGTTCGATTCCTCGCGACGCTAAAAGGAACACTTTGGCACTTTGGCACCCTTTCTTTTTTCCTTCCTTCCTTCCTTCCTGCACCCACTACCAATACTTACCGCGGAACTTATGACGCAAACATGTGAAATGTCTGGCGAAGTTTTGCTGGAAGGGGACAGATCGGTAGAATTCCACCAATATTCGGACATGGCGGGAAAAACTCTTTTTTTTATGACAATGTGCCACTCCCTTCTGCAAATCTGAGTCTCCTGATTTGTTTAAATATCAATCAGCGCGACACAAAGCTCACGTTTTATTCTAATTATCACAGCAGAAATGCTGTTTAACACTAATTAGCATAAAACGCACGCAGAACTGAGGTGGTCTCATTATTAAACGTCGAAGCATCTACTATAACCCGGACGGACAGTGCTTCCGGCAACGACGATTAGCTCATTACACAACATCATTAATTACTCTAATGACCTGCTGAACGTCATGACAGACAGGTGATAATTGTAAGGAGTGGCATAAAATCACGAATCAAATGCCCCCTACATCGTGTTTCTGCGTGTATAACTATGTAAACCCCAAAACATTCACACATTCATATTTACACACACACACACACACACACACACACACACACACACACACACACACACACACACACACACACACACACACACATACACACACATATACATACCTCTATCTATCTATTTATAGATAGATAGATAAACAGATATATAGGATAGATACATACACGTATATATACATGTCCGTATCCGCATAAGCATTTGCCCATGCATATGTATTAGTATATGCGTATGTGCATGCATATCGAATATTTTATCCATCCCTTATAAGTAGTCTCCCGCGGGCAGTATCATAAGCTACTCTGCAGCAGAAGGACATTCCCCCCGGCAGAAACTCCCGTCTTTTGCAACAAACTTCGGCGGTCGTTAAAAGTTTTTACGTCAACAGCGGATTCAGTACGTACACACACACATGTACACGGGCTTAGCTCCCTCAAATACACGTACACACGGTAACGAATTAGGTACGAAAATCATGTACACTCCTCGTTGTACATCGAGAAACGTATATTCATTGAACACACACACACACACACACACACACACACACACACACACACACACACACACACACACACACACACACACACACACACACACACACACACACACACACACACACACTGTAGCCTGACCCACGGCCGGGCCATCAGTCCGCCTTCCGAGAGAATCCGACTGACCAGACCATCTATTCCCCGCATTCGAACTAAAGACCGAATAAATCTCCTTAAGTTCTTCGTAAGACGGAGAGAAAAAAAAATCGCCCATCTTATCGTACATCACTCAGCCTAAAGCTCCTTGCCACTTCTTTTCTCTTATTTTGCTTTCCATAGCTCTCCTCTCCTCTTTTTCCTTTCTACAATTAATTTTTCACCCTTTCCCA
>NW_028234434.1:21166491-21181491 GCF_977035675.1 Penaeus japonicus
ACTTCATGAGAAATAGTCTTCATGATATAAATAGGCCTACATCTAATTAAAGCATCATGACCCACGGTACCAGATGGCCCGAAAAACCACGATACCGTTTCCCTCTGTCAGCTGAATCGATATATCTATCATGTGATACAGAACATTTTTTTTGATCATGTGTAAACGACGGTACAAAGTTCTCCACAACACTAACATTCACAACTAACGACTGACCAGTGGTGAGTACCGAGTAGTGGGTAATTGGATATGAGTAATGGATGAGTTCATGTTGGGTCAAAGGGATGCTAAGTTCAGGTGGGTTTTACGATCCAAGGATTCTTATTTGAAGGAGTGAACTTTGTGTCTATGCTCTTGTAATTTCATCCTAAAGCCACTCAAGTCACATCAATTACCATCATCCGTTTCACGAAGATGGTTTGAGATGGAGAGGAAATAAAATTGAATGTAAAACATCGTTCTAAGTTTGCCATGTCACTGGAAATGCGACATGATGGTTCCAGGGGATTGACATAGGCCTAACTGAGGCTTACAGTTCACTCATTCTATGAATACTTTAAGATAAGAAGACCATTTTTTTTAGATATATGCACCGAGAATCCTTGGAACGTAAAAAAATAACATTCGCCAGGGAAATATCTGTAGAACATCTTCATGTGGAAACAGAGAGTTAGAAGTATGGGATGTACATGTAACGAGTAAGTGCGTGGACAACACGGGGTAAACTCGTATGTCGTGGGTGTGATTTACTGGAGGATTATTCCAGGCACAAAGGTCAGGCATAAACTATACGTTGAAGCGGTAGTGGTTAAGGCATACAGTGTCGCAGGGAGGGGCATGGCAGGAGGTATATCGAGCAGGAGACTGGAGGCATGGATGGGTTCATCAAAATAGACGGAGGATGCATTAGGAAGTGTGGGCTAAGGCATCAATATCGAAGCTGTTGCTAGATAGCTCTTGTCGTCAGGACCTGGCCAAGCCTCGGGAAAAAAATCAAGAAGCAGATCCATAATAAACATAAGCATAAATATACTTAATTTACTAATAAATATATTGAAGCAATGCTAAGCAAAAAGCTAATTAACTGAATGTATGGATACAACTACAGAAAATACTAAACAAATAAACAGGAAAGGCGAGTTAAAAGGATTTGAAAAGGTGAATAAGGATGAGAAAGAAGCGCATTAGAGTGGTAACTGGGTAAAGTGTAAGTGCATAGTGTCCTGTCGTGTGAGATTTGGCCCGAAATGTCGGAATGCGGATGACTGAATGCCTCGACAGGATTCGGGGAAATTTTAAGAGAGAGGGAGGCTTCTGACTGTAGCTGGAAGTGAGCGTTGTGAGAGGAACGTTGAGTCATTCTGATCCCCCCCACACACGTCGCGGCAAAGATGTCGTATTTATGCTGCCCTGGCACAAAGAACCCTCCAGGGTGCATTTCCACCTCTAACAAATCTCTCTCCAATGACACGCAGCCTTTCTCGTCTGTCATCCCAGGAATTCCCAACTTTAAAAGGGATCCAGTACTGTGAGGCCCGCGATTCACTAGATGCTACATTAACTTCAATTATAGAGGTCTCCCTTTCAAAGCCCACGACTCTACTATCCAATGCGGATTTCCGACGAACCCCAAAAGGACAAATAAAATCCCGGTATTCTCGGCTTGCTCCATCTGATTACCAATCCCTGTCACTCTATTATTTCCGCAAAAACGACCTGCAGGAAGAGCTGATTCTTCCAAGGTATTATCCCCTGAATTATCCGGTAAACAGTCAGTGATTTTAATACAAGATCATTTCTTTCCGGCGAGAGTGAAAACAACTTTGGTGACTTTCTTTGTGATCACGATTTCCCGGAAAATGAAAGGGAGAGACACATAAGGACCGCGATCTAATCTCCCTACCATTAGCTGCTCACGGGCGTCGCTCCTAATCTCACAGATGTGACACAAACAAATGCTAGTGCACGTGCAAAATGATCGCGGCGGTGCATGTATGCTTCCAATCGGGGCATGATTCTTCCCATGTGAATATGTTGTGTAATGCAATACAACTGTATGTATGTTGTGCAAATTACTGGACATACGAGCGAGAAAATGTATGTGTTAAGGTCCCATAAAGACGGCGTATATCAATTAAAGGAAACCCGGTCACCGAAATCCATTGGAATTTTGACAAGGTTGTGCTATGTAGGAGTATCAAGGGAAAAATAATGACCTGTTTGTGGTAGGTGTCAAGATGACAGTAAAATGAATAACAAAATTCATAAAGCAAATAAGAGGCAAAGGGACGTCTACTACGAAATTATGTATGTATCTAAACTACAGACATAAAAACGATAAACAGAGAAAGAGGGGGGAGGGAGGGGGGAGAGGGGGAGGGAGAGAGAGAAGGGAGAGAGAGAGAGGGGAGGGAGAGAGAAGAGAGAGAAGAGAGAGAAGAGAGAGAAGAGAGAAGAGAGAAGAGAGAGACAGAGGAGAGAGAGAGAGAGAGAAAGAGAGAGAAAGAGAAGAGAAGAGAAGAGAAGAGAAGAGAAGAGAAGAGAAGAGAAGAGAAGAGAAGAGAAGAGAAGAGAAGAGAAGAGAAGAGAAGAGAGAGAGAAGAGAGAGAGTGAGTCAGACAGAAAGACAGAGTGACAAAGATAGAAAGATTGGCAGAGAACAATGGACAGAGTGTCCTTGTGAAGAGCACTAGGAGGATGAAAAGCGACCAATGAGAAGGCCGTAAAGAGAGCATTAAGGGTGGCCAGTAGAAGGGGACAATAGGCTGCCATTGGGCCACATGGGTGATGAGAGATAGGGAATAAAAAAGAAAAGTGGCAAGGCGGAGAGGACAGCAAGGGTGAGCAACATTAGATCTAGCAGGGTGAATTTCGGCAAGATGAACAATAGGGCAGAATACAAACCATGCATAAGGAACACATTCGAAGCAGCATAGGACAAGCATGTGTCACAGCAACATGGGCAGCTTTTGCAGACGCAGCAGACACATTCACACGGGACACAAAAGCTACAACAACTACAAACGCAATGAATGGTGCGAGATCCTCATGACTGTGATCTGTGTAGGTAGATGTCTCCGCCCCGCTACTAGACTCTGCAGCACTACCTGGTGTGTGGAGCCTCTTGCTCTAAGGGTAAAAGGCTACTGGGCAGCAACACACCTGCGCCCGCAACACTACAAAATCATCCTTCTTCTTTCCTCATCACTAGCGAGTAAATTGCGTGGTCGACTACCATGGTTAAAAAAATAATAATGTCTAGAGGGACGTGTGCACTGAGAAGCAATTCAGATCTGCTAGTCAAAACAGTGAAAAAAGGGGGTGGGGGGTGGGGGTGGGGAACTGGCCTGAGTGGCGCTTCTGACTGACAGGCGGTCAGTAGAAGAGGGTTAACTGGAGCTCTGATGCTGAACGGCGGCACGAGCGAGCGCGGGGATAACCTCCGTGGAACGAAAGGTCGGTTTGTGTGTGTGTGTGTGTGTGTGTGTGTGTGTGTGTGTGTGTGTGTGTGTGTGTGTGTGTGTGTGTGTGTGTGTGTGTGTGTGTGTGTGTGTGTGTGAATGTGTGTATGTGCGTGAGTACGCGTCATCAAAAGTATATGTATGTGTGAATTCCAGTGTGCAAAAATGCATATCCATATATGCAGAGAATGTTATGCATGCAGACATGCATCTGTTTGCATTTGTGTGTATGTAAAAGTACGTGTGCACACGCACTTGTTCACGGGCACATGCGCGCCTTTATAAACCAACCGAACATTCACTTCGGAGGAAAAAATGTGCAAAAAAACAGCACAAAAATCGCCCCACACTCGCCGTGGCCTGCCGCTGAGTCTACCCAGAGGTTGTGGTAAGTTGGGGGGGGGGGGGGGCAAGAACAGACTCAAAGGGGGAGGGGGAGAGGGCGGTACTTACTTTGATGCGTCAATGAAGTATATGACGAGAGAGGCGATACTGAGGATGAACACCAGCACCACCTGCGAAGGAGAAGATACTGAGATGAACATGAACATAAACACACCAGCACAAACACGACACACAACAACACCAACAACACATACACACAGACACACACACACACACACACACACACACACACACACACACACACACACACACATCTCTCTCACACACTCACTCACTCTCTATTTTTTATGTGTCTGTCCGTCTGTTTGAGTGTGTGTGTGCGTGAAATCATCTTACCAATGATGTTGCTTACGTATATAAGACAAAAAATATTACATATATTAACTATTACTTATTATAAGTTTTTAAAAAACACTACATAAAGAAAAAAAAAAATAAAATATATAAAATATCACAAAAAAAAAACAAAAAAAAAAAAATAAAAATAAAAAATAATATATATATATATATATATGTATATATATATATATATGTATGTATGTATGTATGTATGTATGTATATATAAGAACAAACGTAAATATGAATATTCTTCAAAAACGCAAACAAGAATAAAAAATCAAAAGACACGCAACCTGACGTGAGAGAAATAAAAGAGAATATGAAAATAATACAAAAGTCAGAGCGTAAACCGCGAAATTTACGACAGGGATTTCGGGGTCGCTTGTTATTCGTCTGTCTTATGGGGGGATGGAAGGGCAGACTATGGGAAACAGAGAGATAGCTAGTAGATGGGAGGGAGGAAGGGAGGGAGGGAAGGATAGCGGGAGTGAGAGTGAGAGGGAGGAAGGGATTGAAGGAGGGAGGGCAGGAGGAAGAAAGAGAGAGAGATGAAGAGAGAGAGAGAGAGAGAGAGAGAGAGAGAGAGAGAGAGAGAGAGAGAGAGAGAGAGAGAGAGAGAGAGAGAGAGAGAGAGAGAGAGAGAGAGAGAGAGAGAGAGAGAGAGAGAGAGAGAGAGAGAGAGAGAGAGAGAGAGAGAGAGAGAGACGCGAGCTCACACATTCATTCATTCATTCATTCATTCAATCATTCATTCATTCACTCACTCTCACTCTCGCTCTCACACACACACGCAGATAGATAGATAGATAGATAGATAGATAGATAGATAGAGAGAGAGAGAGAGAGAGAGAGAGAGAGAGAGAGAGAGAGAGAGAGAGAGAGAGAGAGAGAGAGAGAGAGAGAGAGAGAGAGAGAGAGGAGTAGAGAGAGAGAGAGAGAGAGAGAGAGAGAGAGAGAGAGAGAGAGAGAGAGAGAGAGAGAGAGAGAGAGAGAGAGAGAGAGAGAGAGAGAGAGAGAGAGAGAGAGAGAGGGACGAAGGGTTCCCGGTCTTATGAGAGCCATAAATCCACGGTAATGCATTGCCAACGTTGACTACATGGTAATAAAATTCTTAAAGCTATGTAAAAGCCCCTCATGGTTCATGCGGTCTGCCAAAGCCCTAATGCTGACCGTCCAGGTCAGTCTTTGACCATGACCTGTCTGCTATGCAACCCGACAGCACCTGTGTTGTCGGTCTAAAGGCTACTAAAGAAACCTGCTAAGACTTGTACAATCTGTCTGGAGAGAAAAAGGACATTTGGCGTTCATTTAGCTCACAAGCGAACGTGAATGGTAGGTAGTATAAACGCAAATGACAGACGATGCATAGGCATCTGGTAATGGTTGGCGATACTGCAGGCTAGCAGCTGAGGATAGGTTTATTAGCAATGACAGATAGAAGTTGTTTTTAGTTTAAAATCCTTCCTATAAATAACAAAACTACTATATCAAATAATGAAAAGATGAGAATATGGGGTGCCGAAGCTCGCATCCACTTTCTCAGTTCACGCCCAAAATGCTACTGGGATGAAATTGCTTCACATACCCTAACTCAAGTCAAATTCAAAGAGTTAAAGGGTTTAGGTCATTCTCGATTCTCGGTGCAAGGTCCGCAAGGTTCCTTTTTCTCTGCGCTTTCCACAAGATAGAATTCTTGTTAAATATTGGCGTTTCAATTGACTAGTATTTGTGTTTATTCAAATAATTACATCACCTTGAAATACACAGAAAAGAAATCGTATTGAAATATTTCAAAATTGGTTTATAGAGAGTTTACGAATAACATTACTTCAATGTAAAATGGAAACGAAATACAATACATTTTTCACGTTGAAATTGAAAACCAAATGTTATTTCACACATGAACAATCATGCATTCATCTATACAGTCCATGACATATAGAAATGGTAAAAATAACCATTTGTTATTTTTTCTGATAAGGACAACAAAAAATAATCTTATTGTTACACGTTCAATATCAAACGGTTTGGAAAATATAAGTCTACGGACTCTACATCCATATTTCACTATCTCGCTCGTTTTCTCTGCTCCGTTTGTGAGCGTTAAAGGAAGAAAATATTCAGCACACCATAAAGACGATTCATGACATAGGATTTATCCCATGCGCATAAAGGATCTTGCAAAGTCTTTAGAAAAAAAACAACTTAAAATCCTTTTTCGAAAATGGATATTTTGAACGTGAAACTCGCCGCTTATCTTCAAAAGGGCTGCTCTGTTGCACGTAACTACAACCTGACTGATCAAAGCAGTACCCAGAAGAGAAGCACGATCGGGCGATTGTTTCAAATTGGAATAAAATTTGCAATGCCAATTTTCCCGTTTAGATGTGAATATTTTTTTTTTATTTCACCAATTAGATGATGCAATCCTTGAATGCATTAAAACTACGTAAAAGCATATCAATTTCTTGTCAAATTCTATTACATTACGTACTCACTTAAAAAGGATGCCAAAAACACAAACACACACACACACACACACACACACACACACACACACACACACACACACACACACACACACACACACACACACACACACACACACACACACACAAACACACACACACAAATACACATAAACACACACACACACACACACACACAGACGTACACACATAAAAACGCGCGCACGCATACACGCACACACACGCACACACACACTCACCACAGCTTCCCCTGCTTTCAATATTGTTCATTTCCTCTCGGGGAAAACTTACAGCCCCCGGGGTCGGAAGTGAGGAGGAGACTGCGAGCAAATTCTACTCTTTCAGCACATTTAATTTTCCTCTTTTTCATGGGGAAGCCGAGGAGAGGTGATCGCCGCTTTAACTCTGTAAATATATTTGACTTTTATGAAATGATTATTTTTTGTCATTTCTACTTTCGACGGAGCACTCAGGAGAACTTGCTATTAATACCATTAACGATAATTATGGTATCGCCATAGGGATATTTATGGCGGAACCTTGGCATTATGAATATCATTAATGAAATTACATATAATTTGGTTAGCAGTACAAATATCTGCAATATGATAATCAATACCAAATTGCTCTATAATAAGTACAAAGAGGCGGTTATTATTAACAGAAACCCTATGCAAGCTAAAATCTCGCCATGTCACCTGTCATAGACTTCCTTGGGCCAGGAGGAAGCTAAGGTGTAGAAATAAGGAGGACGAGGGGGGTGGTGGCAAGACTCGGAGGATCTCGGAAAGATTATTGGTTCTCTGACGACGCCGCCCCTCAAGTCTGGATATTGGAATGTCATCAGAAATGCATCATCTTTGAGAATGTTCCTTCACGTCACACCTACCACCAGTCTTCCCTTTCTCCTTCCCTCTCCCTTCCCCTTGACTTCCTTCTCCCTTTTACCCTTCCCTTTTCCTCCTCCTTAACCTCCTCCCCTTTTCCTTTCCCCTTCCTCTCCTCTTTCCCCTCACTTCCCCTTCCCCTTTCCCTTGCCCTTTCCCTTCCTCTTCCCCTTTTCCCCATCCACTCCCGTTCCCTCCTCCCTCCACTTTCCCCTTTCCGTTTCCCCTCTTGTGTAACGTCTTTCATCATTATTCATTTTACCTTCCCTGTCACCCTCTCCTGCATGGGAAAAATGTTAATCGTCTAAAAGTATTAAGAATAAGTTGTATCAGCCGTTAAACACGTTTCCCCTTTTTCATCAAGTGAAAATGAAAGCTAGGAGAATGTAAAAATAAAAATATGACAGCAATGAACGAAAAAAAGGGGAATACATAAAATGAATTCATAAACAAACAAAACAAGAAAAAAAAAGGCTAGAGCGAGGGAGAAATTGCAGAAAATGAAACTGCAATGTCCAAAAGCAAGAGCGAGAAACAAAGGGAAAGCTTCCTACTCAAGCACCATTGTTCATGTCCGTTCGTCTCGCCGTCAGAAGTACTTCTTACTAACACCTGTCTTTCCCCGTCCTCTGTTAATAATTTTGTTTTTGCTAGGTCATTCCTATTGCTCTTGCTGTTGCTGTTTTATCTTCTACTGCAAACTGTTTTGTGGAGTAAGAGGAAATGGGAAAAACAACAAAATGTTTTAGGCGAGTTGGACACTCTGCAGCCGCGAGGGGATTTAAGCGTCGCGACCACAGTGTCTGCGGATATTACTCCTCATGTCTATAAAAAAAAAAAGTCAGACATACAGAAAGAATGAGGGAAAATATTGATGTTAGAACTAAACGTAAAGCAAAACTTGTTCTAATTAAATGACTCTATTGAAATTCGGGAAATCTACCGTTTCATTCTAAATACCTCTACGCCTCCATCTTGTCCAAAATCAAAGGAAATACAAACAAAAGCGCAGAGCCTCGCAAGAGAGAGAGGAACGAAAGAGAGAGGACGACCAGGCGAAGGGGGTTGGGTGAGGGGGGTGAGGGGGGTGGGAGGTGGCGTCAGACTACGCTGCGGCGCCACGATGGGGATCCTACTTGGGCGGTCTCAGTCCTTCGCCTCCACCAGCGACGTCACAGAGACAGTTGAGCGTCGTGGGGGGCACTGGGAGGGTAGGAGGTGGAGGAGGGGGAAGAGAGGGAGGAGGGGGGAAGAGAGGGAGGAGGCGTCATGGAAGGACTGGCGGAGGAGGGGGGGGTGATGGAAGGAGAGGAGATAAGGGTAGAAGGATGGAAGTAAGAGAGAAACTGGACGGGATATGGATTATGGTCGGGTACTTCATGACCTCGAGTTTTTCTCCCAGTTCCTCCCTAGATCTATACCCATAGATGTCCTTGGAAAATATATCCAGACCAACTTTCGAATCATCCTGCCTAGCGAAAAAACGTATGAAAATTGACAAGAACCTCGCTCGTTATGTATTTAGCCAAATATCCTCACGCAAAGAGGCACATAATTCTGCAGCTCAAGAATAAATATTTGATCATTCGTGTCGGCTCCTTCGTTGTCGCATGACGTCATCGGCACTAGTCAATACTTAATGTTGACGGTCTTTCACGTAATGCCTCAAGGACACTGACCTCAACTATGCGCAATGTACAGGTCACGCTGTACAGGTCATGGTGCAGTGCGTCAGTAGGGAACTATACTATACATAGCACAGTAATTGCGAAGGCAATCACAATCACAGTATGATAATCAGCAGTGCAATCCATTGGCAATTAACGTCAATATGTATATTTATTTTTCATAGCCTTGTTGATTTAGTATTTTTATTCTTATTTTCATTTTAGCAAATCTATCTTTGTTTAATCCCTATGGCGAAACGTGTACATCGCAAATAGCACATCGTGGTCACACACATATGGAAAAATCACACCACAGTCCACTCTTCCTGGGGCTCTATGGATTGCACTCTAAACCCCATAAATGATTTCGAAATAAAATCAGCCGGAAAGTTGGGTGCTTACCTGCCATCTGTCACAATCACGCCTGTAATTACGGCTCAATTGCTGGGCTGCGGGTGTCATTATAGGGCCATAATTATTCGCATGTCTCCATTGCATTGAAAGTTTGTCTTTCATAACATCGTTCGTAAATTTGGTGTTCAAGTTTTACATAAATTATAAATCTGTCTTGTATACATACCTACACACACATACATAATTACAAACACACATAAACACACATACCCCCACCCCCCCGACACAAAAACGCAAAAAAAAAAAAACACACACAACACATCTACATCCACACACACACACACACACACACACACACACACACACACACACACACACACACACACACACACACACACACACACACCACCACCACCACCACCACCACCACCTACATACAAACAAAAATCTCCACCTTGAAACACATTTCACCAAACAACATATCTACCAATTAATCTTCCCAAAACACATGTTATAATAAATCCTTGATGAATCGCCAGTCTCCTCATGCATTCGATCGCTAAAGACAATCCCAAAAAGGGCGTTGACGCTTAATTAATCGACGCCATTTTGTTTGACTTGTCTTCCGCACAGGGTGAAGGGGAGGAGAGGGAGTGAGATGGAGAGAATCAGGATATATAGAGGAAGGGAGAGAATGAGAAATGCGAGTGAAATAAAATGAGGAAAGTGGAAGAGAAACGGGAGGGAGAAAATGAGGAAAATGAAAAGGAGATAATGAGATAAGTCAGAGAGAGAGAAAATACGGAAACAGGGAGAGAAGCGGGAGGGAGAGGATGAAGAAGGTTGGAGAGAATAAAGAAAGTAGGAAGGAAATAGGAGAGAGAGAGTGAATGAGGGAAGTGGATGGAGGATAATGAGGAAAGTGGGAGGGAAGCGAGAAGGTGAAAAGGAGAAAAATAGACGAATAACGAGAGGGGGGAGAATGAGGAATATAAGAAGGGAGTGAGAAACAGAAATACTGAACAAATGGAGGGCAAATAAGATGTTGAACAAATGTGAGGGAAGAATAGGATGAGCAGAGTTATGAAGAGGGAAGGTGAAGGAAACTAACAAAAAAATAAAAGGATAGAAAGAAAGCAGAAAATAAAGAAAAAAATAAACTAAAACCACATGGGAAAAATTCAAGAAGACTCTCAAAACGAAAACAAAAGAAAAGTACTGAAAAGTGCTGAAAACACACTAAAACAAAAAGAAAAAAAACGCAAAGTTGATAAGAACACAAAGTCAAAAAAAAGGCGTGAAAACAATATATCCGACATAACACTAGTAAGATAATCAAGTATGGCGTCCTCATACTAATTTAGGTGACGTGACAAAGCACTCGAAGTTAAGCCTGGCGCTGGCACTTCTAGCGAGCTTATTCTCAACATGAATATTGGATGTCACGCAACAGTGCGATACCAAGTACACACCCACTCTCATACCGTCGCTATGTACATATCCATTAGTTAACCATAACCCAACGTAAACAATTATATGTGTTTATATCAATACACATGTAAACAAACAAAGGGCCGCTTGGATATGCATAGATACGCATATAAACACAGGCACTAACTCACGCGTCCATATACATACACACACGCATCAAAGCATACACACATACGCACGCACCCACAAATACAAAAAACATTCACGCATACACGCACCCACAAATACAAAAAACACTCACGCATACACGCACACACAAATACAAAAAACACTCACGCATACACGCACCCACAAATACAAAAAACACTCACGCATACACGCACCCACAAATACAAAAAACACTCACGCATACACGCACCCACAAATACAAAAAACACTCATGTATACACGCACCCACAAATACAAAAAACACTCACGCATACACGCACACACAAATACAAAAAACACTCACGCATACACGCACCCACAAATACAAAAAACACTCACGCATACACGCACCCACAAATACAAAAAACACTCACGCATACACGCACCCACAAATACAAAGAACACTCACGCATACACGCACCCCCAAATACAAAAAACACTCACGCATACACGCACCCACAAATACAAAAAACACTCACGCATACACGCACACACAAATACAAAAAACACTCACGCATACACGCACACACAAATACAAAAAACACTCACGCATACACGCACCCACAAATACAAAAAACACTCACGCATACACGCACACACAAATACAAAAAACACTCACGCATACACGCACACACAAATACAAAAAACACTCACGCATACACGCACACACAAATACAAAAAACACTCACGCATACACGCACCCACAAATACAAAAAACACTCACGCATACACGCACCCACAAATACAAAAAACACTCACGCATACACGCACCCACAAATACAAAAAACACTCACGCATACACGCACCCACAAATACAAAAAACACTCACGCATACACGCACCCACAAATACAAAAAACACTCACGCATACACGCACCCACAGCCCCCTCGCGCCCGCATTTGCGCCTGAGATCCAGCGCCATCTAATGTGACGATTCACAAATAGTCATAATAATTCCCAGCTCCCGACTCCGAGGAAACAATTAATCCAAGTCAACGCTTCCTGGAGGAGGATGTTTCCATTGTCACCCTTGACCCCAGACACTGAGTTCCCTTCCTTCCTTCCTTCCTTCCTTCCTTCCCTCATTCTCTCCCTCCCTCTTGCCTTCCTGGCTACATCTCCCTCCCTCACTCCTCCCTTCCTTCCTGGCTACATCTCCTCCTACTCCCTTCCAGATCCTCTCACTCCCATTCCCTCCCCTTACACTTCTCCCTCCCTCCTTCCTCCCTTCCTGACCCCCAGTCCCTCCCTCCATCGTTCCTGACCCCCATTCCCTCCCTCTTCCCTTCCTGACCCCACTCCCTCCCTCCTCCCTTCCTTGCCCCCTCTCTCCCCTCCTCCTTCCCTGACCACTTCCCCCTCTCTCCTCTCTTCCTAATCCCCTTTCCTCTTTCTCCTTTCCTTACTCGCTCTTCCTTGCTATTATAGAATCAACTCCAAGTCCCCCCCATCTTCTTACTTCCCTCTTCCTCCCACCCCATTTACTCTTTTCTCCTAATACCCCTTATTTTTGTCCCTCCCTCTTCATCCATACTCCTTACTCTCCGTTACTCCCTCACGTCCCTTCCCGTATCTCCCTTTCCTTTTACCCTTTTCCTCTCACTTACTCCCTTTCTTCACTCTCCCCCTCCCCCTCATCCCTTCCCTCCCAACCAAACAGAGGGAAATTTTTAGTCAGATCTCCTTATCTTTGTTAACACGTTTCAGACAAACTTCGAGATCTTTTGAAAAAAAAAAGAAGTCAACTTTCCCACTTCTTCCAACTGCAATAAAGAAAAAAAAAAAAAAAAAAAAAAAAAAAAAAAAAATCATTGTTGCAATCGGTGGGGTTTATGTTCGTAATAATAACGCTTTGCTTGATGAGGGAAAGAGGAGCGTCGCCATGTTGCGTTCTTAAGGCCGAATTTCATCCAGCTAGTTTATGAAGCTCGGGATGCAGCTCCGCTATGCTCTTCTTACGAGATAATGTCTTGCAGAGAGTATCTTTCTTTCGGGAAAAAAAGAAAAAAAAATCTTTCCGTGGCGTTTATAGGGAGGAATTTCCAGTCGAAAATTTGTGCAAGATAAGAATAATTCCCAGCTGCAACATAAGAGTTTTCAGGGCGATTTTAAGAGGGAAAGGTAACAGCTAGGTCACATTTATGAGAAAGCGTCTTCTGGGCGAGTTTATGAGGGGCAAAACAGAGCGAAAATTCCTAGATTGTTTTTTAATGTGAGATCATTCCCCTCATGATAAAAAACGTGAGTTTATTGTTCGTGATTACAAAACCGAATCGTTTTTTTTTACGAGAGGGGGAAACGATAACAATAACCGACTGTTATAGCCTATATTGATATTATCAGCATCAATGATAGTAAAACGATTATTACGCGATAAGCAATAACAATAACATAAACTATGCAAATCAAGTAGACTTTTTGGGTTCGTTTTTTCTGTTCTTTTCTTTCCCTTGTTCGTTTTCTGATCTCTATATTCCTCCTATATTCCTGATATTTTAAAAAATCATTTATCCTTACCCTACTTTCTCCCCCTCCCCCTCTTTTTCCCTCTCCTATCCCTCTCTCTCCTCCCATCCCCTACCTTCCTCCTTTCTCTTTCCCTTTTCCCTCCTTCCCATTTTCCTCTCCTCTATCCAACCCTTTTCCCTTTCTTTCAACACAACTAGATAGCGTGAGATAAGTCATGGCACTCCGCACAAAGCACAATAGTGTGTCATCATCGTGAACATGGCACCGAATGGCGACTAACTGACTGGGTGTGGTTCGTGGCTCTGTTTTTGTTTGTTTGTTTTTTTGTTCATTCCGTTTCATGGAAAAGAGAGAGAGATGAAAAATAATAATATTAATTCTAATACCATAGATAATAGAACAAAATATGATCAGACTTTAATAAACACAAACCAATATATATATCTTTTTTCTTTTCTTTTCTTTTTTTTCAATCAGACCAAATAGAAATGAATTTTAAAAAATACAATGAAAAATGGAGAGGAACAAAATTATGAGAACGAATGATCGGAATAAAAGAAATTCCATGGGTCTCGAAGTTTATTTATTCACTCGAAAGGCGCCGAAAGAGAACAATACCGAGAACCGAAGATACTGTGGATAAGAACGAAACAAAAAGAGAAAGAAACAAAAGAAAAAAGAATAGAATAAAAGAAGTGAAAAGAAAAAGAAGATGAAAAAGGAGAAAATGAAAAAGAGGAAGAAGAAGAAAGAAAAGAAGTAAATGAAGAAAAAAGAAAAAGGATGAAGAAGCAGAAGAAAAAGAGAAAGAAAAAGAAGTAGAAGACGATAAAGAGAAAAAGATGAAGAAACAGAAGAAAAAAAACTAAAAAAAAAGAAAAGAAAAAAGAAAAAGAGAAATAAGAAAAAAACAAAAGAAATTCAAGCAAGAAAGAAAGCCGACAGACGAGAGGGCGTAGCACGCGTGGCCCTCGACCGCCTGGGACTGATGTTCGGATATGACACCGATATAGATTCCGTTATTGATGTTCATTTATTTATTCAGAAGGGATCTGGACAAAGCAGCGCCCCCCCCCCCCCCTCTCCTTTCTTTTCTTTCGCTTGCCTCCCCTATCCTATATCTGTATCGGTATTTCCTTCTATTCTTCTATCTTCCCCTTCATTTTCGTTTTTAATTTCCGGGAATTTTCGATAATCTTTGTTCTTTTTGTGTTATTGTCTTTCTCTATTTTTGTCCTTGTCTGCTTCGTTTTAATACCTTTCTTCTTCTTCTTCTTCTTCGTCTTCTCC
>NW_028234434.1:21186491-21188991 GCF_977035675.1 Penaeus japonicus
CTATTTCAATTCTCTCGCTACCTTTGTCTACATTATGTCTATATCTCTTTCCCTCTCTATGTATCTATGTATGTCTCGATCTCCGTTCTTCCTTTTTTTTATACAGAACGGGTTTTGAACGCGTAGTCAATTCTATCAAACATTTTTCTTTTCAGTTAAATCATTTTACCCCCCCCCCCCTCCTTCACGTAAAATAAATCTTACCCATCTCCCTTCTCGCCCCTATTTTTTCTCCTCCTCCCTCCCCGTTACCTCAACCACCCTCTTCTCCTTCCTCCTCCCCTCCTCCCTCTAACACCACAAACCACTTAGAGAGAAAGAACATCTGGCAGATTAAAAAAGAAAAAGAAAAAAAAAAAAAAAAGGTCGTTTTCTCTCCCTACATAATCTTCCTTCAGGGTAAACTCTCATAATATGACGTCCTTCTCCTTAAGCTACTCAGGTACGATGGCCAGCATCTTCTCTTTCCACAACGTCCTTGTCTCTTTTACTCCCTTGCTCTTTTTTGCTAACTCTCATTATTTTCTATTATCTTCATCATTCCCGTGAAGCGGAGGTGGAGGAGGAGGAAGGGGAGATGCAGGAGGAGGAGATGGAGGAAGAGGAGAGGGAGGAGGAGATGGAGGAGGAGGAAATGGGGGAGGAAGAGGAGATGGAGGAGGAGGAGGAGGAGGAGGAGGAGGAGGAGGAGGAGGAGGAGGAGGAGGAGGAAAAAGGAGGAGGAAGGGAAAGGTAAGAAAAAAATAGGAAAAGAGAAAAACAGAAGAGGAGACAGACGGAAAAAGAAAAAGGGGAACAGGAGTGGAAAGAGAAATATAGACAATAATAACGGGTGGGCAAAGCATCAACAAAAAAATAAGAAAAAAAATGAGAGTAGATAAGAGAAATGGGAAACGGAGGGAAATTATGGAATCAAGATGGAGTTTCTACTGTCACTTTCAATTTGTATTTACCTGTGTGTGTGTGTGTGTGTGTGTGTGTGTGTGTGTGTGTGTGTGTGTGTGTGTGTGTGTGTGTGTGTGTGTGTGTGTGTGTGTGTGTGTGTGTGTGTAGTTGTGTTTGAATTTCTTTTTTTCTTTTCTGCATTAAACATGTGAAAGTATAAAATAAAATTGACGAAACAAAACAGGAGAAAAGGAAAAAAACAAGAAAAAAACAAAAACAAAGAAGAAACAGAAGAATAAAAACGGACGAAGAAACAAAAAAAAATGAAGAAAGAAAATAAAAACGGGGAGAAGAGGGATAAGAAAAAAAAGAAGCCAGGCATTAAATTGGTTGCGATGAGCAAATGTTCATCGGACGTGACGTGGAATAAACACTTTTTTTATTTGCGTGGCCAAGGGCGTCACGACCCACAAGAGAGGGCCTCGATTGACGTCATGAAATGAAGAATTTTCTCCCTTCAATATTCTCTTTATCCGCCTCTTTCTGTATTTCTCTCTTTTCTTGTCTCTTGTCTCTGATTCTTTCAATTATTTTTCTCTCTTTTATTCTCTTTCTTTTATCTGTTTCTTCTCTCTATTAACGTCTCTTACTCCTACACCCACTCCTCCTCTCCCACTTTTAATCCCACTTCCACCCTCGCTCCCTCTCTCCATTTTTCCCACTCACACATCCACTCCTTGTCCCTTTCCTCCCACTCCCACATCCACTCCCACATCCACTCCTTGTCCCCTTCCTCCCACTCCCACACCCACATCCACTCCTTGTCCCCTTCCTCCCACTCCCACTCCCACTCCCACATCCACTCCTTGTCCCCTTCCACCCACTCCCACTCGAACTCCCACTCCCTCTCGTACGAGTTGCGTTACGACGCTGTTTTATTTGCATAATATTCCCTGTCTAAGTCGGAGGAGTCTTGAGGGAGCTTAACTTACCTCGTGATAAGGCTTCCTGGATTCCCATAAAAACTGATGCCAAAGTAGACAAATGCGTAAATGAGGCTGGTGGTGATGGTGTTGATGCTACTACTGTTGTTATTGTTATTGTTGTTGTTGTTACTGACTGATGATGATTATGGTACTTATGGTGGTGGTGGCGACGTAATAATCAGAAAGGCATTAATAATATAATAATAATAATAACATATGATTTGAAAAATCATATCATAATCGTTATCACAATATCAATCATAATGATATAAACAACCACAACCACAAAAACAACAAAAATAAAAAAAAGATAAAATAATAACAGTAACCTCCAAATATTACTAACAATAATACCAATAATATCACCAATTCCAAAGAACCCAAAGACCTCCCTCCACCTCCATTTACTCCACCCCCCCACCATCCTTCCCACCATACCCCCGCCCCCCACCATACCCCCCCCCCCTTTCCTACCGCTAGCAACCCCAGGGACCTCTCCAAGGGCTCGCGACGCGCCTCCAGCTGAAGTGAGTTTGAATGACTCAGGAGAGAGGAAGTTGTGTCGGCGATTTGGCCCTCTGGTGCTGGCCGACGCTGCCGTCTCTGCTTCCGGTTGGGGGTCGGGGGTG
>NW_028234434.1:21193991-21214450 GCF_977035675.1 Penaeus japonicus
TATTCCTTACTCCATATTCCCCATTCCTTATTCCTTCTCTCTCTGTCTCTATCTGTCTTTATCTGTCTCATTCACTCTTCTCTCCTTTCCCCCTCGTTCCACGAAGGAAGAGAATAAAAGACAAGAGAAGAGTGACGAAGCGAAAGAGCAGATAACAGGTTTTACGAAGTCTTAAATAAATAGCAAGAATGACATCATGTGCGTGTTTCTAAACGTGTGCACGTATGTCCGAGCGTAATTATGTACGCCTGTGCATGTGTGCACGAGTATGTATTAGCAGAAGCATGTGGGTGTGCCTCTGCTTGTGCGTTTACATGTATGTCTTCGAGCGTGCGTGAGTGAATGCGTGTACGTAAAGGTATGTGCGTTGGAATATTTCATTTTCCCGCCTCTAATACTAATTTACTGACAGGTCATGTGCGTGAGAAAGCCTAGATAAGTACACACGCAAAGGAAAAAGTGGACAGAAAAAACTTCTAGTGAATTAATTCCTCGAAATCGCGTTGGTAATGAGAGTAATGATGAGGAGGTGGAGGTGGAGGTGGAGGTGGAGGTGGAGGTGGAGGTGGAGGTGGAGGTGAAGGTGGAGCTAGGGGTAGAGATGGAGGTGGGGTGGAGGTGGGGTGGAGGTGGAGGTGGAGGTGGAGGTGGAGGTGGAGGTGAAGGTGGAGCTAGGGGTAGAGATGGAGGTGGGGTGGAGGTGGAGGTGGAGCTAGGGGTAGAGATAGAGGCGGAGGTAGAGGTAGGAGTGGAGGTGAGGGTAGGAGTGGGAGTGAGAGTGGGAGTGGAGGTGAAGATAGTGGTGGAAGTGGAGGTAGAGATAGATATAGATGTGGAGGTGGAGGTAAAGGTAAAGGTGAAGCCGCACTGCAGGAAAAGGCGGAGATGAAATTAGCAGAGACGAAAAACCAAAGGCGGGAAATGAAGACAGATACAGATGCTTCGCCGTTCCCAAAGGACACCTCCTCCCCCTTTTACCAAAACGCAAATGGAAACGGCTTCATTAACACTCAAAATATTTGCTCCTCTGATGGAAACGTCGCACTCTTTTATTCAGGGACGCAAGTGAAACACCGGGAATCGAGTGAACTTTTGATAGGCTGTGTTTCTAGTTTCGGCGCTTGCAAAATGCAACGCAACCACAACAGGAGCGTGATACAAGTCGACTGTCATTCTGTTTGTGGCTGCGTTCCGTTTTATCTGTGTGTCTGTTTGTCTTTATTCGTTTTTTTTTTCTCAGTGTTTGTGTTGTCGGATCGGTGCTTTGGACACAACCATGCCATATTAGGATGAAAGTTGATCATCTGTGTATCTGACAATGTGTGTCTGTGTGTGTATGGAGGGAGTGGGGGTGTATGTGCGTGCGCGCGTGTGAGCGTGTGCGTGCATGATATGAATCAACGACTCTGCCTCCATTCATCATTATCTATCCCAAATAGCTATCACAGTATCTAGACACTTTCTATTTCTAAACATAAATGAAAGAGAATCAAGCGAAATCAGACGCCAAACGGCCGTGTTTACAGTCGCTGACATGCCCACAATAACCTGGCACTCAGCAAGGGGAAATCACACACTCACTTTCCCGACAGGGTCATTCGTCAATCCATTACTCCACTTTTCCCCGTTATTCCACTCCCACCTAGCTTCTAATCACACCATTCCCAATCACTAATCATCCCACTCTCACCCACCCACTGATTATCCTCCATCCCACTCCCACCTACCTATCAATCCCCCATTCCCACCCACCTGCCAATCACCCCACTCCCACCCACCTATCAATCCCCCACTCCCTTCCAACCTCCAAACATCCCACTCCTACCCACCTACTGATCACCCCACTCCCACCCACCTATCAATCACCCACTCCCACCCACCTACTGATTACCCCACTCCCACCCACCTGCCAATCACCCCACTCCCACCCACCTACTGATTACCCCACTCCCACCCACCTGCCAATCACCTACTCCCACCCACCTACTGATTACCCCACTCCCACCCACGTGCCAATCAACCCACTCCTCCCCAAGCCCTCCAGCACCCTTGTACCCAGAGAGCCAGTATCATCCCTCCTCATCTCCCCTCATCTCGCTAGCTCAGCATCCCAACCGAGGGGCGTAAGCATCGGCAGGAACAAGGTGGTGATCAGGGCCGACGGGCAGCAGCAGCAGCAGCAGCATCCTCGGCGCCGTCAGGAGAGGAGAGGAGAGGAGAGGAGAGGAGGCGCGGCAGAGTAAATATTGGATCGGGAAGGGAAACGCTCATATCAGATTCTTCGGTGGATAAATATATACATTTTCTCTCTCTAGGAAGAGGATGGGGGAGGGATCGAAAGGGAGATGAGGGAAGGGGGGGGGGAGAAGATGGGATGCCAAGGAGAAAAATCTAGATGGATGAAAGATGAGAAAAAAAAGGAGGCAGGAGAGGGATGAAGGAATGATGAGTATTTCTTCATCTTCTTTTTTTCTTTTTCTCCTTCTCTTCCTTCCCCTTCTCCTCCATTACCTTTTTCCTCCTCCTGCTCTTCTTTCTTTCTTCGTTTTCTTCTTCCATTCCCTCCAATTGTAACGACCATCAGTCACTGATATCATAATTTAGTGCACCATAATTAGTATTTGCTATAACCATTATTTAATAAATTACAGCTCTAATATGCACATTCATATAATAATCCCCGGACACACACACATATATACTCGAATAATCCGTATAAGCATCCTTTCCACCTGTCTGGTCACTAGACGCACGTCTGGTCACTCAACGGAGCTACTTGAAAAAAGATAAGAAATACTGACGGGTGCTCGCCCTGCCCAGCATGGCCGAGGCTGGTTATGCAACAGCTCTTCGGAATTATTCACTCAACACCGCCTCTATATTAGCCTTCTGTGTTGGTTCTTCCTTCCGTTGTGTTAAAGTCGTCATCTAGGAATGACAATGCGAGACGCTTCTGAAACAGAAAAGTTTGTTTCTGACAGACAGGCTGATCAACTCATATGCTCCTAAGAATTACTATGAAAAACCTGTGAACTTAAAGGACCCGTATGGCAATTTTTTTTTCTATCTATTTAAGTATTGCTGTTGCGTCACTCAGACCTCAAGCTGTGTTGCAAAAACCGCCCTTCGGACATTGCTCCCGTGAATGCTGATTCAAGCAACCTACGCCGGTTACTTATCTGACGGTCGTATACGCCACACTCACACCTGCTCTTTCCCGGTCTTTTTTACCCCCCCCCTCCTCTTTCCATTTCCTTCCTTCCCTACACCGTCTTCCCCTTTAAATTCATATTCATGTTCATATTCATCTTCCTCTTCTTCTTCTTCCTCCTTTTCCTCCCTTCCCCCACACCTCTCAACCGCAATCTCCTCACACCTTCTCACTTTCTACTTCTTCTTCATCTTCTTCCCATTCTTCTTTCTCCTCTTCCTCCTTTCTCCATCTCCTCATTTCCCCATACCCGCTCCATCTTCATCTCCCCCTCCCCTCAAGAAGACCGTGTTTGCCTCTCGAGGACCAATTTCAAAACAAGATTGCATGACCTCCCAAATCGACATCTGGTGTCTCTGTCCCCTCCCTACCCGTCTCCCGTCTTCCCTCTTCCCTCCCATTCCCTTCCCCTCCCCTTCTCCCCTCGACCCATCTCTCTCTCTCTCTCTCTCTCTCTCTCTCTCTCTCTCTCTCTCTCTCTCTCTCTCTCTCTCTCTCTCTCTCTCTCTCTCTCTCTTCCCTCCTCCTTATCCTCCCGCTCCCTCTCTCTTCCCTCCTCCTTATCCTCCCTCTCCCTCTCACCTTCCCCTCCCTACCCGTCTCCTCTTTACCCCCCTCTTCCCCTTTCCCCTCCCCCAACTCCTCCTCTCTTTTCCTATCTCTAACCCTCCCTCATTCCATTCCCCCTACTCCCCCTCCTTTACCTCCTTCTCCCTCTCTCTTCCCTCCTCCCAACCCCTTTCCCCTCTTCCTCTCTCTTTTGCCATCCATCATTCCACCCCCTCCTTATCCCTCCCTCTCTCTTTCCCCCTCTTTTCTCTCCCCTTTAGTCCCTCCCCTCCCTCCAACCGCAAAAAATTCTATCCTACTAAATTTCCAACAACTTCCTTCAACTTCTTCTCCAACTGAATGATCCCATTACTCTCCTCCTCTGATCTCCCCTTCTCTTATTTTTCCTTCTTTATTTGCCTTGTTTTCTCCCCTTTTATATATATATATATATATATATATATATATATATATATATATATATATATATATATATATATATATATACCCACACACACACACACACACACACACACACACACACACACACACACACACACACACACACATATATATATATCTACACAAATCGCTTCTCATTTATTTTTTCCCCTCCTTTAAACCTCCTTTTTTTTTGCTCTCCTCCGTTCCACTCTTTCATCCCTCTCGCGCTCGAAAGGAATAAAATGAAATTCCCTATTTACTTTCTCAAGTCTGGCTAGTTTCTGGAGGTAAACAGACCGGTAGACACAAGCGGGAGATTCGCTAATTAACGAAAACACACACGTTTTGTTGCAAGAAGGTGGGGCGGAAAATATGGCCCTTCTTATAGGGTCTTTCGCCTTACTTCATTTTTTTCTTTCTTTCTTTACTTCTTTTCTACTTTTGGATTTTCTCTTATCTAGCCTTTATCTGTCTTTGTCTCTGCCTATTTCTCAATCTCACTTTCATTTTCATTCGCATTCTTACCCTCTTCCTCACCCTCATCGTCACCCTCACCTTCACTCTCTTCCTCACCTTCCACTTCTTTTCCCATTTCCTTCCCCTTTTCCTTATTCCTCCTCCTCTTCTTCTCTCATACTTATCCTAGTTTTGCTTATGAAGTCATCGCCTCCAACACGTCTCTTACCTGTAATAAAAAAAAAGAAAATCTGTTAGCGCAATCAATTTTCTTTATAAATAGAACTTAACATATCTCGGTCAAAATACAATTCGAAAACAAACCCACACGCATTCACGTTATGTTTAATATTCATCTGATGACGACAGTGAACCAATCTTTTCGAAGGTCCCGGGAGCAACTGCATAACAGGCATTTCAATTAATATGGAGAAGATGAAGAAGCTGAAGAAGAAATATATGGAAAGGGAGGAAGAGAGAGAGAAAGAGAAAGAGAAAGAGAAAGAGATAGAGAGAGAGAGAGAGAGAGAGAGAGAGAGAGAGAGAGAGAGAGAGAGAGAGAGAGAAGAGAGAGAGATAGGGAGATGAAGAGAGATAGGGATGAAGAAAGAGAGAGAGAGATAGGGAGATGAAGAGAGAGAGAGATGGAGAGAGAGAGAGATATGAAGAGAGAGAGATGGAGAGAGAGAGAGAGAGAGAGAGAGAGAGAGAGAGAGAGAGAGAGAGAGAGAGAGAGAGAGAGAGAGAAAGAGAGAGAGAAAGAGAGAGAGAGAAAGAGAGAAAGAGAAAAAGAGAAAGAGAAAGAAAGAGAGAGAAAGAGAGAGAGAAAGATAGAAAGACCTCATATCGATGAGTCATTGTTAATATTGGCTGGCTCTTCAGTCCAAAGCGAAAAATGGTGTTTCTGTTAATAAATAAAAAAATACAGTATCAATATTTCGAAACAAACTATTTCCGTGTAACAATAAACAAAAAGGATCAATGTAAAACATGCAAGTAAAATACTACACACACAGGACTATTTCATAACAGTTTGTTCTGCATTGTGGTCTAAATAGTTATCACGGTTGCAAAAGTACATGTCTTACGTATTCACCAGTATACAAGAGGAATATTATTCCCCATTACACAATAGGGACGTTGTTCCGGTTCAGAAAATATGTCTTGTGCATTTACCAATATACAAAAGGAATCTTTTAAAGTAGTATGAAATTCTACGGAATTTGCGCGCCTCGTTTAACTTCCTCGCTCAAAGTGCAAGGAAATATACAACTTACCTACAACCTAATAATTGGAACACAATCAACATGTAATCACACATACTTACACTCGGGTATCTAAGCACAATGATAAACTAAGAACTTAATTAAACAAAGGCAGATACGATTTTTTAAATATAAAACAGTAACGTGCATCATAGAATGAAACTGATAAAAATGGGAATTTATAATATCCAATGCATTTATAAAGCCATAAACGCAGTGTTTGTACATCTCGTTTCTAGTATATGTCATTTTAAGAGATTCAGCGCTAATATCAAACTTTTCATTCCTTCACTAAAACGATTCATGCAACCGGCACGATTTCATACTAAATTCAAACGTCATCACATCTTCGGAGACCTTTTACAAAGGCCTTCTGACGCCTCATTCTCTTGCAAAAAAATGAACTTAAATGCCAGCCCTTTCGTACATCTGCAGGTATTGATGGCATGGAACACCCACAGCCGTCATCGCCTGCACATAATCAAGTTCCGGGAGAATGCACCAAGCCCACAGCCTCACGCCCAAGGCCGTCCCTCCTTCGGGAAAGGTCAGCTGAGGAATTTCACGCCCTGACATTTTTCGCTATACAAAAAAGAAAAGGAAAAAAAAAAAAACACTCGCCAAGTGTCAAAATCTCTTGCGTTGCACTGAGAGAAGCTAAAGTGAAATATTACCTTCGCAAAAAAATGCATCAAAATCTATATGATTACGGATATCGATCAGACAAACAAACTCACTCCGACGATCTATTGGAACAGCGAGACGAGGAGAAAGTAACTAAGCCTCTGTACTAACGTATGCCAACCTTTCGTAAACTTATGATCTTGTTATTCAAGACGCTATCGGATCTGAACCCCCATTGTGAGTAGCCGACTCGGTCCTTTAATAACCCTGACAACGCCTGTATCTCCATCATCATTCCTCCTCTCCGGCCCGTGGAACCACTATACCACTTCCACCTACAATACAATAGTTGTGCTTCCTGTAGGATACATCTCCTTTACACGCTCCTCATCGTATCTCCCCGTCTCATCTCTCACCGACGCGTTCTTGGCCGTTATCTCCCCAAAACACCTGGATATTCTGCCGACCGTCCCCCTGACCTCAGCATTTTTCTTTGTACCATAATCACCTTACTAAGACCCGCTCTCCGGACCCCTGCTTAAGACGTACCATGATGACACCATCTCTCTTTCGCACGCCCACGGTGTCACCTGCCCACTTCTCCTTTCTCCTGGAACCTACCAGGTGGCGCCGTCTCCCTCTCAAGAAAGAGTCACCCTTACGAGTCCTCCCCTTGTGGTCCTTGCTATCCCTCTCCCCATAAAGGGAATACACCCATTTACCCCTTTATGCTATGGCAAGACACGTCTCTCATGGGCGTCTGCCTTATGAATGACTCCCCAAGGTGTTACCCTAGAGAGCTCCCTCGGCCCTTAAGACAGCCCCTTCCCCGGACAGTATTTGCCGTACCTCAGGGAACGCAAAAGTGCCAAGGCTGGATGGCTTGGAGTGCCAACCTCTCCAGTACTAACTAAAGGTGTGCCCACTCGTGGCGCGTGACTCAGCATTTCCCCTCCTAGACATGAAGGGTCCATCAGCATCCTCTATAACATGGGGGAGTCCTCCTCCTAGTCCTAACGAGGAGCTCGACACTCTAAACCAGAATGACTCGATCTGTACGTCAGACTCATTTTTTTTTCTCTCTCTCTGATAAAAATAAGAATATGTATATAAACCAGAAGAGATGCGAGTGTACCCTGAGGCCAGAGCGGCGCGCCGTGTTGCGTTTGTTTCTCTCCTCCGGCGCTTCCTCTCGGCAAATGCACGCGACCGCAATGACACTGCCATGGCGGCGTTGATTGTGGCTGCGGGTGACCGCGAGGGTGAGGACGATTTCCATGCCATGATGGAGGTAGAAGGGAGCAGCTGGAAACAGGAGACTCCGGCCAGCGACGCAGCGACATGCAGCGCCAATAGCAGTGGACAGGGTGGGGTCCAGGGGCGCCTCATCGCGTCGCCGTCTTTTCTCCTCTCTTCGGATGCCGTTCTCATTTTTCATTCCTTTAGTGATTTTGTCGAAAGTGCTTTTCATCTCCCTACCTATGAGGGAAATGTATTATGAACTCTCTCTCTCTCTCTCTCTCTCTCTCTCTCTCTCTCTCTCTCTCTCTCTCTCTCTCTCTCTCTCTCTCTCTCTGTTTATATGTGCGCGTGTCCCGCACCCTCACCCTTTCCCTCTCCTCCTTCTCTATCTCTCTCGCTCGCATACGTCCTCCCATTCCCTCTCTCTCTCCCTCGACTCTCCATCCCCCGCGTTATCTTTGACTCCCCTGAATAGCATTCTTTGTCCCCGTCTTGGTGCAAATAAGCTCAGCCGCTGAACACATATCCCAGAAAAATAGTCTGCATCGCCAAGCATTCAAGTCGTGGATTGGTTTATGATATTGATAATAGATAGTTCCATAAGACCATGAATACAAAGGACGCTTATCAATGGTCTGTGCTACATCCAAACATACAACACGTCGAGGCAAGATCCGTTGCACAGTTAATAATGAATGCAAGGCATCACATAGCCATAACGGGTTGGAGCAGCATAACTCAAGGAACATACTACAGGCTCCATAAATCTGGATGTATGACCATTCCATGGGATTATATTACGTTCTATAAAACTCCTACAAAGGTGAAGTAGGGCTTTTTCTATAGTTCCTTCCTCGCCACTTTTCTACCCTCTCGGTTTTTCTCCTTTTCTCCTCTCTCTTATTTTTATTCTTTTCTTTCTCTTTCTTTCTTTTTTCTTTTTCTTTCTCTCTCTCTCTCACACACACTTTTTTTTTCTCTCTCACACAATTAATTTCTCTCACTCACTCTCTTACACACACACACAAACTCACTCTCTCTCTCTCTCTCTATCTATCTCTCTCTCTCTCTCTCTCTCTCTCTCTCTCTCTCTCTCTCTCTCCTTGCCCCCTTCACCTCACAGTGAAGACAAGGGCGAGGAAGGAAAGGGGGAGAGGAGGAGGGAGGGGTCACGTGCAACAGGCTACTCATCCCTCAAAGCAAGCTGATCCCAGGCTAAACTCCTTCCCTTCCCCCCTCCTCCTTCCCCCTTCCCCCCTGCCTATCTCCAAGAACCCTAACTTCTTCCTCACTCCCCCCCCCCCTTCCCCCTGATGTGCCTCACGAGGGCCTGTCCCTCCTTCTTATCCTTACGATATCCTCACTCCCCACGCCTCCAAAAAGGGGCGCTCGTCTCTACCTCCCTCTGGACTACCTGTCACTCCGCTTTAGACTGACTTCTGATATGTACAGTTTTACATCTTCCTTTTTTTTCTTCTTTTTTTCTTTCTCTCATTGCGTCATCTTTCTTCTTGAGCACCACGTGTGTTCGTAACTTGTAGCAGATGATATGTTATCAGTAGTAGTATTGGTAGGCGTAACGCTATTACGGCACTATATTATGTATGTGGCATAATTAGTATAAGGTATTATTATCATTGACAGTAACAGCCTTATCAGCGGTAATAATTAGATCAATAATTGTAGCTAATTATGGTAATAGTAATAGTAGTCACAGAAGCAGTTGCCGCCCTCTGTAGTAGTAGTAATAGTGACGGTGGTTATCAGAGTAAATCATAGAAGTAACAGTAGCAGTATCAATATTTTTTAAGAACAGAATCAGTGCTGGTAGTCACAACAGGTGTGGTAGTAGCAATACCAATGTGAGAAAAAGGGAGTAATGTTATCTTTAACATTATCATCACAGCAGTGTTTCCAGTTGTAGAAGAAGTGCGGTTGCAATAATGCGAGTAGTAACCTTAGTGGTCGTAGAGGAGCAGCAGCAATAGTAGTAAAAGTGGTAGGACTTGTAATAACAGTAGTGGAAGTAGCAAGAGCAATATCATTTTTCGTCTTCTTCCTTCCCCTCCTCCTCCTCCTCCTCCTAGTTCACCGCAACCACTACCACTATAACCACATCCTCCTCCTCCTCCTCCTCCTCCTCTTCTTCTTCTTTTTCTTCTTCTTTCTCTTCCTCTTCTTTTTCTTCTTCTTCTTCTTCTTCTTCTTCTTCTTCTTCTTCTTCTCCATCTTCCTCCTCCTCTTCCTCTTCCTCTTCCTCTTCCTCTTCTTCTTCTTCCTCTTCCCTTCCTTCTCAGAGTCTGATACCGTTTTCACTTAACCTTTTTTCCCCTTTGATGTTTTGCAGCTACGATGGAGATGCAGGAAAGTGTCGGCAACTTGAGAGGATGGAAAATGTGAAAGTGACAAGGGGAGGAGGAATAGAAGACTGATAGGGATGGAAGAGAATGGGCCGGAGGAGATGGAGGAACTATTGAAAGGATCGAGCGAAAGCTTCGTGATCTCCCTCTCTCTATTCGCTCCTTCCTTTCATATGGCGGGCTGTTCATTCACGGCATCCACTGTATATAAATAAATATACACACGCACTCTCTCTTTCACTTTCTCTTTTCTCTTTCTCTCTCTCTCTTTTCCTTTCTCTTTCTCTTTCTCTCTCCCTCTCTCTCTTTCTCTCTCTCTCTCTTTCGATTACACACACACACACACACACACACACACACACACACACACACACACACACACACACACACACACACACACACACGCACGCACGCACGCACACACACACACACACACGCACGCGCGCACACACACACACACACACACACACACACACACACACACACACACACACACACACACACACACACACACACACACACACACACACACACACACACACACACACACAAACCTCACCAATAATTCGAAATAAAACTCAGGGGAAAAGGGGCAACGACCTTTGGCAGCTGGGTCACGCCTTCCTAAGAAGTAGGTCATTTAGGCTATAGGTTTCGAGATAGATATCAACAACTCAGACTAGTCACGAAAGGATGAGACATAGACCCCATAACTGAGACCAGGTCACAAGTTGGTCAGGTCACAAGCTTGGTCACAACCGTGTCGTAGTGGAAACGGTCGGCTCAGGCTGCTGTGCGTGACCCAGTCGACACAGCCAATCAACGCTGGCGTTACATCCGAGCATCCAACCTCGGCCCCGACCAGAACTGGCCAATCACGTGCGGCGTCACGTCCCGGCTAGGACCGCCCCGCCTCCCGCGCCTCGATCAATAGCGGCTTCGTGAAGGGGAGAGGGAGAGGGAGAGGGAGAGGGAGGCCAAGGAAGAGGAGGGAGGGAGAGCTGGAGGGAAAACTATAAGAACTGGAACACGCAGGTACTAACGGGGGGAGAAATATGGAGATGAAAGTAAGAGAAAATAAAATATGAAAAAAACAAACAAGTAAACAAAAGCACACACGAAAGGAGGAGAAAGAAAAAGACTACTATAGAAATTAAACAGAAAAGAAAAAAAAAAACACAACAGTAGGAGACAAAAAAAAACAAGAAATGAATAACGAAACAAAGCGATTACCAAATAAAACGTAGAACAATGGAACTAGGAAGAGGAAGAGAAGAGAGAAGAAAAAAAAACAATGAAGAATGCGTTACCCTGACAACGCGCCTAAAAAGATTCTTTGATTATAGAAACGTTGAAAACCCAGCATCTGCCCGCTTACTCTCGTTCATTCATCCCCTTCACTCACTCACTCATTCACTCACTCACTCACTCTTAGACTCAGTTTTCTCTTCTTTTTTCTCCTTTGCTTTGTTATACTTACATTTTTTTGTTCCTTGGTTTTCAATCCCTCGCTGTGTCCTGGTTTGTATTGTTTTTAGATATTTTTGCTAATCTAAAATTGTGTTCGTGTCTTCCTGTTTATCCCGATTTCGTGTTTATAGCATCTAACGCAAGCACACACACATACATACATACATACACAACACACACACACACACACACACACACACACACACACACACACACACACACACACACACACACACACACATATATGTGTATATGTATGTATATGTATATGTATATGTATATGTATATATATATATATACATATACACACACACACACACACACACACACACACACACATACACACACACACACCAAAAGAGCCGAAAACAAAACAGAATCGCCAAGCGCAACGCCCCCAAACAAGTAAGACAATAATCATATATAAACGAACACAAACACACATAACCTTCGTCCACAAATATAGCGTAAAAGCCCCAGTTCCGGGAATGCAAAGCGATAAATGGAAGTGGGAGAGAGAAAGAAAGAAATGAGGGGAGGAAAGTGAGGGGAGAGGAGAGAAGGGAAATGGGAGGGAAAGACGGGACGGGGGAGGAAAGTGAGGAGGGAGATAGATAAGAGGGGAGGGAGGGGAGAAATGAGAGTGAGGAGGGTGATGGGAAAGGGGGGGAGAAAAGGGGGAGGAAAGTGAGGAGAGAGGAGAGAGGAGAGAGGGGTGAGATGAGAGAGAGGGAGGAGGGCGACAGAAAAGAGGGGAGCGGAGGGAGGGAATGAAGGAGCGGGTAGAGGAGAGAGGGGCTTGATGGGAGAGAGGAAGGGAGGAAAGTGAGGGGGCAGAATGGTGGGAGGGGAGGGAGGGCAGGGACGGGATGGGAGGAAGTTGAGAAGGTCGGGATGGTAGGAAAGAGGGGGGGAAAGTGAGGGGAAGAAAGTGAGGGGAGTGTAGAGAGGTGAGATAGGAGGGAGGAGGCTGATGGAGAGGAGGGGAGGAATGTAAGGGGGGCAGAGAGAATAGAGGGAGGGGGGAGGGAAGTGTGGGAGGGAGGGGGGAGGGAAGTGTGGGAGGGAGGGGAGAGAGGAAAGGGAAAGAAAAAAGATTGTGATAATGACGAGAAGAGAAGGGAGAGAGGGCAGGAAGGAGAAAGGGAGAGAGGGAGGGAGAGAAATAGAAAGAGAAAGAGAGAGAGAGAGAGAGAGAGAGAGAGAGAGAGAGAGAGAGAGAGAGAGAGGAGGAGAAGAAGGGAAGGGGAGAGAGAGAGAGAAGAAGATGAGGGGGTAGAGAGAAGAGGAGGAAAAGAGAGAGAGGAGAGAGGTGAGAGAGAGAGAGAGAAGAGAGAAGAGAATGAGAGAGAAGAGAGAGTGTAATATTTTCTCTCATAGGGAGAGGGGGAGAGAGGAAGAAAGAGAGAGGGATATATAGATATAGATATGAATATATATATATATATATAGAGAGAGATATAGAGTAGAGAAGAGAGAGAGAGAGAGAGAGAGAGAGAGAGAGAGAGAGAGAGAGAGAGAGAGAGAGAGAGAGAGAAGAGAGAGAGAAGAAGGGAGGAGAGGAGGAAAGGGAGAGAGGGAGGGATGGGGATGGAGGGAGATACGGGAAAGTGGGGGAATAGTGGAGAGGAAAGAGGAAGAAGAAGATGAGGGTGTATAGACAAAGAGGAAGGGAAGATAACAAAAGGAGGCCACAGGTGAGAGGGGGGAGAAAAAGAGAAAAGAGAATGGGAGAGAAGGGCGCACGGTGTATGTATCTTAGGTGGTGTGGGGTGAGGGGGAGGGGGGGGGAGAAGAGGCTGAGTCAGGGGAAAAAGATATATTACGTGTGAGGTACTCGAGAGAAGAGCAAGAGAAGAGAAGAGAGAGAGAGAATAATTAATCAAGCGCTTAATTAATTTTCATGCTGAACGCCATACCCTCCCCCCTTTCCAAACAAAAAAGAACTAAAAAAAAAAGAAAAAGTAAATATTTATCCCTCGCCCAACTCATCATCAAATTCTTGCTTGTTTCCCGGTGACATTGCAACACCGCTCTGCTTTTCCGCCACCCTGCCCCGTCCCCAAATCACACAGATACAGTCAGACACAGACACACACACACACACACACACACACACACACACACACACACACACACACACACACACACACACACACACACACACACACACACACACATGCATAAGTATGTACGTATGTGTATATGTATGTGTGAGTGTGAGTGTGAGTGTGAGTGTGAGTGTGAGTGTGTGTGTGTGTGTGTGTGTGTGTGTGTGTGTGTGTGTGTGTGTGTGTGTGTGTGTGTGTGTGTGTGTGTGTGTGTGTGTGTGTGTGTGTGTGTGTGTGTGTGTGTGTGTCCGTGTGCGTTAATCGATAGAGGTTGAGTTTAAAATCTGCCAATATATCTATAAATTTATTTAAAAAACATAAATACTAACCTCCAAAATTGAAGTCTAAAGTCAATCCACCAATAACATTTGGATTCAAATATACAAACATCTATAAAAAACGGATTAAAACGCACTTATCGACCTATGAAATATAAACCTAAATTCTATTCATCCATCAATTACATTCAGCCTCAAAACAGTGAATCTACAGCTCTACATAATTCGAAAAATACATCCCCATTAATCTATACATAATCTATAACCCTATAAACCGAACCAATTATTGGAAAAAAAAAAAAAAAAAAAAAAAAAAAAAAACGAAAAACTAAAAAAAACCCATCACGTCTATTACTGGATCCGCCGCGGCTGTATGTGAGAAGCTGCCATGCCTTTTTCGGGCGAGTGTGTATTCGCGTGTGACGTCTGCCTCTCTCGGGCTTCCTGGCCTGCCCTTCCTCATAACGCCTCGTCATGCCTTTTCGCCAGAGCTTCTGCAGATACGCTCTCTCCCCTTTTCTCTTGCTGTTTCTCTTTCTATTTTGTACTTTGTGTTTATTTTACTTTCTTTGGTACTTTCGTGCGTTCTTTTATTTCGTGGGAGGGAGGGAGAGAGAGAGAGAGAGAGAGAGAGAGAGAGAGAGAGAGAGAGAGAGAGAGAGAGAGGGGGAGAGAGAGAGAGAGAAGAGAGAGAGAGAGAGAGAGAGAGAGAGAGAGAGAGAGAGAGAGAGAGAGAGAGAGAGAGAGAGAGAGAGAGAGAGAGAGAGAGAGAGAAGAGAAAGCGAGAAAAGAGAAAAGAGAAAAGAGAAAGAGAAAGAGAAATAGAAAGAGAGAAAGAGAAAGAGACTGATAGGCAGAGAAAATGAGACAGAGACAGAAAAAGATAAAACGGTGAGACAAAAGAGAGAGAGAGAGAGATAGGGAAAAAAATAGGACTGGTCATAAGAAAAAGAGGAAAGCAACAAACCAAAAAAAAAAAAAAAAAGTGTTCCTCGTGACTCAGCCCCACAACAGGTGGCCGAAAAAACGCCTCTTCTTCCTCGGCCTGTCGGTTCTTGGCCTGTCCTTAGGTTGGGCTTAAGAACACCGCCTTCTTTTCCTTATCTTGAGACACCTGCACACATAGACGGGAACTCAGGAGCCCCTTTCTCTCTTTCTCGTTCGCTGTGTTTCTCCCTTTCTCGTTTGCTCTGCATCTGTCTGTCTGTCTGTCTCTGTCTGTCTGTCTGTCTGTCTGTCTGTCTGTCTGTCTGCATGCCTGCCTCTCTGCCTACCTGTCTCTCCTTATCCCTTACCCTTTCTCACCCTCACCTTCCCCGTCTCCCTCTCTAGCCTCCCTCATCATATATGCACATCTGAACGCCCATGTGCGTATCCATCACCATCCTCTTCCAACCTCTCCTCTAACTTCCGTCTTATCCCGATAAAAGAAGCGACTCCTTCAAAAATCTTTCCTCCAAGAAAGCATCCTCTCCCTCCCTCCCTCCTTCTCCCCCCTTCATGCCATCCTTCCTTTTCCTCTACTTTCCCTTATACTGTATCTATCCTTTCCTTCTCTCTTCGTCCTTACTTCCCCCCTCGTCGTCTTCCATTACTTCCCTCTTCCTTCCCCTCCCTCCATCGAGTCTCCATCCCCAATTCTTCATAACTTCCCTCCTCTCCTTCCTGTTTCCTTCCTCTCTCATTCCCTCCTCCTTTCGTCCTTTCTTCCTTCCCTCTTTTTCTTCCTTCCCTCCTCCTCCTCCTCCTCCTTCTCTGCGCTCTCCCTTTTTTTTCCTTCTCTCCTTCTTGTCTCCTCCCCATCCTTCTCCTCACAGACAGTTCCCTTCAACGGCTGTTTACTCATACTTGGCCGGCTGGAGGGGGAGGGGGAGGGGGAGGGGGTCGCTGCGTGGGGGTCTCGTGACAAGGGGGTAGCTGAGGGGAGGGGAGGGGAGGGGTGGAGTCGCTAAGAGAGAGAGAGAGAGAGAGAAAGAAATAGAGAGAGAGAGAGAGATGGGGGATCTTGTGATGAGGTGGGTCGCTGAAGGGTAGGGGTAGAGAGGGGGGTGGAGTCGCTGGGTGGGGTCTCGTGCGTCACCGTCGTCTTCAAACACACACACACACACACACACACACACACACACACACACACACACACACACACACACACACACACACACACACACATACACACACACACACACATCACCCACGTCGTCCACCTGCACCTGCCAGCCGGGCCGTAACTGTAAGGCTTGATGGTGCTCTTGTTGCGTCTTTCCCTCTTCTTCTTCACTTTTCTATGCTCTTTTTGTGTGTGTGTTTTATCTTTTCCTTTCCTCTTCATCTTCTTCACTATCTATCCCCTTGCCGCTTCTCTATTTATTATCCCTCCTCCCTTCTTCCCCAATTCTTCTTCTTACTTCTCCTCATCTTCATCTTCTTCTTCTTCTTCCTCTTCCTTTTCCTTTGCCTTTTCCTTCTCCTCCTCCTCTTCCTCTTCCTCCTCCTCTTCCTCCTACTCTTTCTCCTCCTTCTTCCTCTTCTTCTTCTTCCTCTTCTTCTTCTTCTTCTTCTTCCTTCTCCTGCTCCACATCCTCTTCTTCCTCTTCCTTCTCCTCCCCCTCCTCCGTCTCCTTCTCCTTCTCCTTCTCCTTCCCCCCCCACCTCCTCTTCCTTAATTTCCCCTTCCTTCATTTCTCCTCCAGCCCCTTTCACGCACACAAACACACCAAGACTCCTGGTCTCTTCAAGCGTTTAAGAAGGTTGCGAGTCTCTGTGATCATTCCGCCTCGGCAGCCTCTTTGCTTGCTTGGCTGGTCTCTCGTTCATTCGTCCACCCGCCTGCTTGCTTGCCTGTCTGCCTGCTTGCCTGTTTAGATTTTTTTGCTTGCCTACTTACCTTTTCTGCTTGCCTGTCTGTTTACACTTTCTACTCGTATGCTTGTCCACCATTCGTGTTTGTTTGCTTGCTTATTAAGCTATCCTGCCTGCTTTCCTGCTTGCCTATTCTACCTGCTCGTCCCTTGTTCGCTCGTCTACCTTCCCATCAGCTTACTTAGCCTTCCTACTTACCTTTCCTCCTCGTTCACCTGTTTGCTTCCCGATCTAAGAAATTTCTTCTCCTGCCTTTTTACTTTGCTTTCCTACCCGCTCAATTATCTCTCCTGTCTGCTCCCATGTCTACCTGCCTGCTTGGCGACTGCTAGGTTATCCATCTTTCCAGACAAGCCAGCAGATAATTAGTCTAAGAAATTCCCTAACTACATCAATGCCTCAGCTCCTTCACTTCAGACACATCCCAGCTGTCGTCCTTTATAGCAACATGTAACTAAAGACCATGGAATATTGCACATTTTCGAAAAGCCTCCGGCCCCCCCTCCCTCTACAAAGAAATCGGGAAATTTTTACTCGAAATAACGAGGAAATTTCTGAGAACGGAATAAGAAAATATGTAATTATGACGTTATGTCGTGATGGGTTGCTGAGTTTAGTATTAAAAAATGAGTATTAAAATTAAATCAAGTCAGATTAATAAAAATAATAAAAATCATAATGATAATTACAACAACAATGATGATAATGCTAGTAAAAACAATAATAATAGTTAGAAGAGTAATAATAATAATAATAATAATAATAATAATAATAATAATAATAATAATAATAATAATAATAATAGCATGATCATAATAATGATAACAAAAATAATCATAAAAAATATCAATAATAATAATAACAATGATAATAATAATGATCATTTGATCATAAGTGTTATCATCATCAATGTCATTATCACTATATAATTACCATAACAATACTACTACTACTAATAATAATAATGATAAAAAAAACAATGAAATTCCTACTACTGCTCCGTTTCCTTTTATACAGAAAACAAAGTTTAGGAATCGATCGTAATTTTTCTACTTCCTTCCGGTCGGGTTATATAAGACCGCCGTTCACGTCATGCAAAAATAACGCTTCAGCACACACACACACACACACACACACACACACACACACACACACACACACACACACACACACACACACACACACAAATTCATTCATACACATAAACATTCGCACTCATCCATACACACAGACTAACAAGCACACACATGTACACGCAGATATACACACACAAGCACACACAAACACACACGCGTTCAAAGACATTACATACACGCCGAGCCGGGCAATATTACCATTCATCATGGGAGAGTATGTTAATTGCATATTCATTTTTCTTCGATCGTTTTTCTCTCGTAATCTGTCACCTCACGTTCAAAAACCGAACGACAATTAGTTGGTGTTATGGCCGTCGTGTCATAAAGTGCATCGTTATCAGCAACACATCGTTTTTTATATATAATTTGCATAGCCATAAAAAAAAATCAATACTATTAGAATCACAGTCATCATCATTCCCAAGGGCATTTCCTCTATTTAATCATCTGTGCCGCTATTAAAGGCATCATCATCGCTATTACTTATATATCATATTATTCGCTAAAGAATTATTGCCTCTTTCAAACATTTGTAAACGGGAATAACCATAATATATTAGAGAAAAGATTGCCGAAGCACCGACAATCTTGCTCTCTTTTAACATGCCACGCGAGTCTCATTTCGTACGGGGAAAATACCACCAAAGTTGTTTACACTCGAAAATGGATATATATATATGTGTGTGTGTGTGTGTGTGTGTGTGTGTGTGTGTGTGTGTGTGTGTGTGTGTGTGTGTGTGTGTGTGTGTGTGTGTGTGAAAATCGTGATTAATCTTAAAGTAAATGCGATTTCACACACCGATTTGTCAAATTCTGATAGCGTAAGCAGAAGATTCGTCTACCAATTGGCAAATTTAAATTCTATTTTGTTACTCTTGGGGGTAAAAAACAAGAGGGGGGGGGGCGTGAAGATATCACGTGACGCTCAAAGGAATCCTAAGCTTACCCAAGGCACGCAACCGAAGTTCTTTACAAGACCGAAACAAAAGATAATAATTTCCAACAAATTCAATAATAAAACAATATCATCTAGAATTATATATATATATATATATATATATATGTATAATATATACATATATTTAATATATATACATATATATGTATGCATATGCATATGCAACGCATATATATAAATATATATATATATATATATAGAGAGAGAGAGAGAGAGAGAGAGAGAGAGAGAGAGAGAGAGAGAGAGAGGGAGAGAGAGAGAGAGAGAGAGAGAGAGAGAGAGAGAGAGAGAAGAGAGAGAGAGAGAGAGAGAGAGAGAGAGAGAGAGAGAGAGAGAGGGGGGGGGGAGGGAGGGAGGGAGGGAGAGAAAGAGAAAGAGAAAGAGAAAGAGAGAGAGAGAGAGAGAGATGGACAGCCTCATTCAGCTCAGTGATCCGGCAGAGGGAACAAGCGAGGCTCCTCCTTGATAAGCCATTAAGAGCCAAAATTAGGCGTTGAAACAAGTTCCATCCGCCCTTTCCTGCTCGCCTGGTTGCTTTATTCCCCCGCCAGCTGCCCTCTGCACATATAATAGAGTTTAATTAGCGATAAGGAATAATTACACAGAAGTCGTTAGTCGCCTTAATCAACGCCGAGGGTGTAAAACCTTAGGATATTTATTAACGGTTAATGTGTGATGGCATTAGCGAAAAAATCTATTTAATCCAATCAATCTATTAATACATATATGTCTATATATATATATATATATATATATATATATATATATATATATATATATATATATTTACATACATATGAATTATTTCTCTTCTGCAGTTTGATACAGATGGCGAGTACGACGAAGAGGGAGAAGCAAATTAAGAAAAAGAAGAGTAGAAGAAGAGAATGACAAGAACAACAACAGCGTAGAAGAAGAAAAAAAAAGAAGAAAGAAGAACAACAAGAAACAAGAACAAGAACAAACACAAGAACAAGAACAAGAGTAAGAAAATAAAGAACCAGGTCGAAATCCCGATAAAAATGAAGATTAAAGAACGGGGGACCGAAAGTAACACTAAAAGACAAAGTACCGTATTGTCCAAGCATGCCATCTAACGTTACGACGACTTAATAGGGTCGTTTGCACTCTACCCGTAACTACCGGAACAGGCAAGGCAGGAGGCATAAAAATCACCTAAAAATGTCCTCTCTCGACTCGGGTGCTCTGCTTTGTAAGACAAATTAGGAAAAAACTATAGATTGCTTGGTGGGAACTTTTAAGAAAGAGGTGGCTAGAAGTAATGAAAATAATGATAATTAAAGCAATCAGAGTATTATTATTGATGATGATGATGATTAGTAGTATCATAACTATTATTATCCTTTTTATCAAGAGTATCATAACACAGGATTTGGATTAAATGGGAGAATGAAACAAATAACACATACAAAAGATATATAAAGATAAAAATTAAACTAAAATTGATAAACCAAAGCGTAAACAAGCCAATAACC